>NC_035448.2:120382848-120628398 GCF_002127325.2 Helianthus annuus | reverse complement strand
CCTGTGATGAATCTGTGATAGAATCTAGCGAAATCAAGGAATTGCTGCATCCCCGAAGGAATCTTTGGTGTCGATCAGTTTCTAACAAAATGGCTCTTAACGAGGTCCATGGGTATTCCTACTTCGTTGATTATATGACCAGAAAGGTACCTCTCGAATCCAGAAGTTACATTTAACAGGTCTTAGCGCGGAGTGGCTCCTCCCTCAGGAGCCCTAGAATGAGATACAAATGCCGCCCATGTTGTTCCTTCTTCCTGGAAATGATCCAAAACGTAATCAATAAACACAGTCGATTCATGTGGTCTAATAAGCTGCTGGTGTGTTGATTAACTCAAAGACCATGGAATACAAAGTCGCAATGGCCGTGTTGCGTTCGATATGCCGTTGTGGGAACATTCTCCCCTTGGACTTCCATCTGACGATAGTTCGCTCGTAAATAAATCCTCGAATGAAGGCTCGTCCCTTGCAATTGGTTAACAGGTTGTCAATACATGGTCGAGGCAAACGTTCTCGACTGTCGCTTTGATGCGTTCTCGATAATCAGTACACCTACGAAAAGGCTTATCTTCACGGATAAAACTAGGGCTTCCCAAAGCGAAAAACTAGGTCTGATAGAACTCCTGTGCAACAGTTCTTGCAGTAGCTTAGACAGTTCTTGCAACCCTCCCGGTGCAAGGTGATAAGAGGACGAGTCTTCAGAGCTGCCTCTGGCGCGAAATCAACTGAGGTTCCGACTAACAGTTGTGGAAGTAAACCTGAAAGTTCCTCGAACAGCACACTGGAAGGAGTCACAAATAATCGGTGGATCCCGGATCCTATTTTCCTTAGCCTTAAGCATTAGTAACGGTTGTCAACATGGTGGGGCAGTTCCTCCGTAGACACTTCTGGGCTTTCCTTGCAGAATTGATGCTAGCCTATACACAACTCTGATATTCTAGAACTGATGACGATTCTCCACTAGGGGGAGGGGTACACAAAGTTTTCTTCTCACAGGGTATATCTGCGTGATGTATGGGTAACCAATCCATACCGACTACTGCATCAACTATCAAGGGTAGTTGAAGGAAGGTCGACGTCGAACACCTGTCCCACGAGGTTGGGTTTGCATTCCAACGAACATATGAGGTTTCAATTGACTAGCCATCAGTCGATTCCACAACAGGTTGGTTTCAAGAAGTATCACGGTTAAACAGAACAGGAATGAGGCGCTTAGTTACCCAGAACATGCAGGCCATCGAGTTGCTATAATCCTGGCATCGCCCATGCCAATCTTAAATGTCCTTCCACGAGTACCACTCCCAGTGTTGTTGTTACGGTTGCGAGGATTTCCCAATATTGTCATTATTCCCTTGGTTGTTGAGGTCTTGACTTAACAACAGTCAATCCTTGTCAATGTCACCTTCGTTTCCATGCTGTAGACTACGATTACGAGTACCTTGATGTTTGTCGCGACTGTTGTCTCTATTGCCGTTGCTTAAAACAAGGCCCTACGATCTTTCACTGTCAAAGTCATCTTTTCTAATTCTGTGTCCCGTCTTAATGCGCTACTCACTGTGCTGGCAGTTACACATACCACACTATAGTCAATTTTCATTGCTTATGTCCCGATTAACTCGTAAGAGTTGACTCCCATAAGCCGCTGGCTAGAGTTAAGAATTCGATTGAAGTCAATTTGCTGGTGTTTTATGCCGGTAATCTGGGTTATCCAAATACTGAGGTCGTAAAATACTACGCTCACCCTTTTGTCCATCGATCTAGCAAGTCGATTGAGTAATACGCGATATGCTGCGAGAGTGTTGCGGATGTGATCGCACTTCGGAGTCTAAGACGTCAATACATAGTGTTCCAGCAAATGAAGAGAAGCGAGAAAGGTATAGACCAGCTCAAGGACGTTCGTGCAAGCACCTAACATTCTACACGTTTCGCTAGGCGTTCAGATGTGTGTTCAGATAATACTCGATAGCATCGAGATTTGTAAGGATTCAGAAAGGAGTGAAAATATCATGTTCGAGTAGGAGACAATCACTGCTATGACTCCTATAAACAACTGAGTTCTAACATAACATCCATTAACAGAGCGGAACCTCTCTCACACTCGTTAAGCCTCACTAGGACTCACATGCACCCCACATTATTATTATGTGTGCACCCATAATAATAAGGCAATTTGCATGCTTATCTCAGTGCCTCTTAACTCGCGCTAAAAGGTTCCCCGAATTCGAGCAATAAGACAGATGACATCACAACTTAGATCATAAAAGTTCAAGAAGAGTCGCACTCTTAAAACACGTAACATGGGTTGGTAACATAGAAGTTCATACTGCAGTGCTAGGTGTGCATTCACGTGTGATATTAATCATAAGCAAACACTAGATATACTATGTAATAGTAAACGAGAAACGAACCTTGCAGTCTGGAGCTGAGTGTCATGGTCGATTTCGGAACTGTTCGGTTATAGTCTGGTTTTATGAAAACGTTTTAAAACCAAGTTCACTATAACCAGTGGCTCTGATACCAAACTGTCACACCCCCAAATTACCACCTAGGGAGTGTCCCTGTTAGGCGTGTGACGACTAGCAATGAGCCACCAATTACATTGAATCACAAGTTTGAAATAAGTTCCATCATTTAATAATACTGAAATCTCAACATAAGTTGTTCAAAAACCATAAGTTCAGCGGAAGCGTTAATGTATCATACTGTAAATACTATCCAAACAACCACAGTAAATAAATGTCTGATAACTAAGTTCATTAATGTAACCATGACCACTCTCGCCCTCCAGCCAGCAAGTTCCTGTGTTCCCAGTACCTAAGGTCCTGCGAGCATGTAACACACGTATCAGACAAAGCTGGCGAGTTCACAATTTTTAGAAAACGTTTGTTACCCGTTGTATGTAAAACAGTTCAATAACCAATGCAAGTAATATTGTTAATATCTCAATTCCGAACAATGACGGCTCCTGAAATACACGACTGCCCTTCCCACGTACTCCTATCTAGTACTGGGCCAGACTGGGTCATTAGTTCACCTCCGTCCTCTACAGGCACGGGGTGAGGGTGCCAAACCTAAGTAGCGCTACTAACTAATACCCGATGAGGGACTTACAAAAGATGATAGGTGAGAATATTAACCAATATACTCGTTTTTACCCAAAGACTCATTCCCCCCCATGGGATACCCACTGACTGTCCCCAACCACTGGGACGCATGCTCGAATGTAGTGAACTCACCTTTGGTTTGCTCGGTAAGATTAATGCACGTATTCCAAGTTGATCAATTAGCTCCTAATGTGGTTAGCACTAACTGTTAGAATCTCATTTTTCCAATTCACACAGGCAAGATAACAACTTGTAACAATTACACGTAGCCATCAAATAAATACTTGGTTTTCATACATTTCACATATCACGTTCACGTCTCACATAAACACTTTGTAACATCATACAAATCAATCAAATATGTTGCACAACCCGGAGTTTCACTCGCGGCCCCAGACTTCACCAAACCCAATTCATTTGGTGATCCAAATCACAACCGTGGGCCACCACTTATCACGCAACCAGACCCAACTGCTGGCCCACAGTGCCGGCCCAGTTTAAACAGTAACCCGGCCCAACACAAACCAATTTGTGTGCGGCCCAACCCAGCTTCATGTATGAACTGTTTTGCTATAGCGGCCTGGCTACATGTAAGGCACGATTACTTCCCAATCTCTCCTAATTCATTTAGTTTTTGAGCCCACTTCATTGTTGGTTATCATATATCACTAACAGAAACCATTTAGATGTAAACAACAACAATTGTTCAACATGCTATCACCATATCAGTTACTTACTTATCAAATAAATCGAACAATGTGGTCATGCGACACCAGTCCCTAAACCCATTTAATCGGCCCACTGTTAACCCTTAATTCAAGTTATAACCCATCACATTATCATAGCAACTAACTTACTATTGGACCTCGGCCCACTATCAAATATTTATGTTATTGGATTAACGGGCTATCGTTTACAACATGATAACTAATTCAGATTATTTATTAATTCAGTCATAGCCATCCTCATTAAGAAACCATGTAATCAAGTAATCCAAATTATTTAGCAAACACATGGGAGCAACATAATAATCATTTGGTACATGTGCATATACACATATCCCAACCTCACAACAAGACAACAATACATCATTCAATTCATATAAACATTAATATCCAAGACAAGTTTTGACAACACTATTAGACAACACTATTAGGGTGTGCACTATTAGATCAAATCCAAAATGCACATGGCTGCCAATTCCCATTCAAAGCTATCAATGATTGTCACATCACTTACATTCACATTCATTGGACCTCCTAAATAACCAACAAATTAACATGGCACAAAAGGTTTACTCAATCATATGAACATCAGCAATCGTCATGCCACATAACCATTATCAAAACACCTACTTTCTAATCGGTTGTCAAATCCTTATTGCCGCCTCCCCATTGTTAACAACACAGTTTATCCAACCTTTATTACCATGCTACATAAATTATTAATACCATCTATACAATCGACAATATTCAGCATGATATTTAACAAGATCTTAGTTCATGTTTATTGGCATATATTCAATATCAATTACCCAGTTATCCACAAACGGAACATAATCAAAGAATCCAATGGAGATCATGATAAACACTGACCTAGAGGTGTAGAGTGAAGGGGGTTGAGTTCGGTCGAGAGGCACAATTTTGCAAGATGGAGGTGACTGCCGATGATCTCAGGAGGAAGGAAACAAAGAATGCTAGGGTTTTATTTTAGAGTTATAGGCCAAACAAGAACATGATACGTGCATTACAAATGGTAAGGGTTTAGGGGCCGGTTACAAGCCAACCGATTTGGGCTTAAGCCCATGCACTTTGGCTGCCAGAGCAATTGAGCAAATCCTCGGGCTTCACAAGTTTTGGGGTGCGGCCCAATATATAGACGACACAACTGTAGGCTCACAGGTGTCACGTAAGTTCCGCGGCCTGAATCAGTTAGTTTCCCAACAAATTAGTTTACACAATTACTCGCAACTTGATTTCCTGAAAACACTACACACAAAGACATTTAATAGGGCACGCGACAGGTAAGCAACCATAGAGATACACGCTAACGATTGTGGAATTCAAGTAGTGCTGACCTTGGTTATTCGGGTTGTCACAAACGGTGTGAAAGATAAGTTTTTCTTTTAGGTTTTAGGATCATAGGGGTAAAATGACATAAATGCCCTCATATGAGGTGCACATGATTTGATTTAACATAAAATTTTAACTTGGTTAGTGCAAAAGGACGAAATGTGTAATGAGTTTTGCAAATAAAGGATTGTGACTGTAATTATTAAAATTAAAGGCTATCTATTGCAATCCGGTACAAATATAAATGATGAAAAGTGTATTTACCCTTAAATCAATTCTATAAACTTATTATTCATGGTTTTTATAACAACTAAATTAAAAAATATATATTTACAGGAAAGACTATATCTATACTATATTATAATGTATGAGGGAATGGTATTTTAAGACACCCAAAATATAAGAACTTTTCCCCCTTTTTTTATAGAAAGACCCCTAAAATGAGGGTAGTTTGGTCTTTTAAACACTATTTATTTTTTAGCCCTTAAACTTATTACACTTAAATCCTTGAGGTTTAACAAAATTATAGATAATTAGTTACAATTCAACCTTTCCACAACAAACTTATAATTTTTTTTACGTATTCTTGACATATCTTACAAACTATATTGTTTAAAAAAAATCCAATGATAGCATGACAACCTACATTTTTGTCGACGTTTCGGTAGTTGTCTTGTTTAATATCAACGCACTGATTAAAAGGTACAAGTCGATAATGCATTAAGGTACAAGTAATTAATACTTGTGATCTAATGCGCCTAATCTACAAAGATAGGCTCCATCTATGCAAAGAAAAACAAAAGAATTAAAAGTACCTTAACATAAAATGAAGATGTTATGTGTCACATTTTATTTTATTAAAACTGTCTGATATGTATACTTTGTTATATCTTATAAAAACTTAAAACTAACCACAAAAAACTTCCTAAATAAAGGGGTGACAAATCTAAAATTAAAACCTGATGCGCTTCTATAGTTACTACTATAAATACATAGCAAGACACCCCTATATCTATTGCTAAACAAAGTTAAAAAATGGATCAAGTTATAAATTCAATTGTTGCGAAAAACCAAGCATGCGAGATTAAAAATTCTAAGGTCAGTTCTTTTATATCGCAACAGTGAATAATTGTTTTCTTTTATTTACTTTTATATGAATGTTAAATTATTTGATTTTTCAAATTCAATTGCATGATGAACATGTCAATTTAAACAACCCAGTTGTCGAACAAGCTTCTAAGGTAATGATTTTGCTGGTTTTTAAATATTATTTTTGCGTATATCTTTCATATTAACATGTTCATTATGTTATTATATGTGTGTTCTATTGTAAGATGATAGTGATAAAAGTGTTTATAATATTTCTTATGGTGCAATGTTTAGTCTATACAAGTCTAATCTCCAACATGAATTTAGTGAAGAGGTAATTTTAAGGGTTATTTAAACTTTTTTGACTTTTGTATTCAATTTTTGTCCCTTTTAAGGATCAGAAGTTTGAGACTCAAAAGAAGAGATCCAAGAGACTCTCTGAATGGAAATGGAGTAAGGTTATTAATTTAGACGATTCTGATGACAATGACAAAGAAGAGGAATTAGAAGATACTACCGATTCAAGCACAAACCAGAAAACCCGATTAAAAATACCTCGAGTGTCAATTCAGAAGCGGAACAGATTTCATACAGTCTAATATGAAATCTATCAAGTGTTTTTTTTTTCATTTTCAGTTGTTATGTTTGATCTAGACGTGTGAATAAAGTTTAATTTATATTTGAGCTTTATTTTTGGTGTTAATATAATGCAGTTATTGACCATATTAATAAAGTTCAAAATAAAGTTAGTATCCTAAATTTACAAGTCAACTGGACTTATATAAGTGCATATTCTAAAGTTGCAATAAATAGATATTACAGTTAGATATAGTCAAGCTGAAATTATAAAATATTGCAGTTATTCTTGAATATTAATCTAACAATTTGCATTTCTTAATTAAAAAATAATAAAGCAATAAACTTTAAAGCTAAACTAAAAAAATTGAACTTACCATGATATAAAGTTAATAAGGATATAATCTCTTAACATCCTATTTTTTATAAAAAATGTTTTTAAAATTTTATAAAACTATAAACTTTTTATATATATAAAAACAAAATTTAACAATTAAAGTTAAAGGTGTAAAACGTACTTACGAGTCAACTACTGTTTTTTATTTTTATAAAAACAAAAATTTTAAACTTAAAGTTTATTGGATGAGTACTATGTGGATATTTAAAAAAAGTTATGAACTTTAAAGAATAAAATTATAAACTTTATCATTTAACCAACAAAATAAACTTACTTTACAACTATAACAACTTATCTTTTATTTTTTTTGTCATTTGATTAGTATTTTTTATTAAAAACGAAACTTTACATGTGTAAAACAGTTTTTTTACTTTATTTATAAACAAAACATTTTTTTTATAAAAAAATTATTCTTTTATAAAAAATTTTTTAACAAGTAATATAAATAAAATACTCTAGAAATTTACAATATTCACTAGATAAATACTAAATTGTGTTGCAAATTTTTAGGAATTATATGTTCAACTATATTGTTATAGATAATATTAGTTAGTTTCAAAAAAATTCTTTACCAACTTGACTAGATACATAGTAGATTGTGTTGCATATTAAGAGATATACAGTCAAGAAAATTAAGAGCAATGGTGATATATATACGGATTAGACACCAAAAAATAAACACTCAAAAAATGGCTACAATTTAAGGAATGTTGATGTGTGTAAAATGCAACATATAAATTACATCAAATGCGGCATAAACTAACCCTTTCTTAGTACTAATGTTGGAAAAAGTATACTTTTGTCTTCCTTTTGTATTTTCAGGATTAAATGAGCTAAAATGAACAAAAGAAGCAAAAATGCAGCCAAATCTAACAATAATACAAGAAAAGGAATAAACGCGGCATGCCCGACCCCTCGACAACATCTTCCCAAGCAAAAACAAGAGAACAGAAGACTGAACACGCCCCGGTGCTCTTGAGCACCGGGGCGTGCCCAAGTGTCTGCAGAAAAGACAAAGTTGTAGAAGCTTCTATCACCCAACACGAGGCGTCTCCATCGGACACGGGGCCGTGGTCAACGCAAAGATTCGCAGAATCCAAGCAAATCTTGATAGTACAGATACGCTTCTGCACACAGCGCCGTGCCCAGCGGACACGGGGGCGTGGTCAACTAATGCAGACAAACTGGATTTAATGAAGAAAGAGAAGATGGATGGACACGGGGCCGTGCCCAATGGACACGGGGCCGTGTCCGGGCTTCTGTGCAGGCTATAAATAGGGGTGCTTGGCTCACTTGCAAATCATCCCTTGGCAAATCACATCTCTCCCACTTCACCCACACTCCACAACCACCACAACACCATCATCCACCACCATCATCCATTATCCATCATAGAGTGTGTGTAGTAGTCTCAGGATCCAAGATTGATAGTAAGAGTTCTTGACAATCAAAGGCCATGTTTGCCTAAGTCTCTTTTATCACTTGGTGAAGACAAGCATTTAGTGTAATACTTTTTATTTTTAATCTTCTCGCACTTTTTGTTTGGTTATGTATTAATGACTTTAATAACTAGTTTCTTATGTTGAAGGTGAAACTTCCTAATCGTTTGTCCTTGGTGTATTGGCGTTATTTTACTGTCTATATAAAATAAAAGATATACACCATTCATATCTCCACGGTCTATATGGAGATATGTTGGCTACCTGGTCGGGGGTTAAGAGAATGGTTTGGTAAGCGTTTTGCCTTGTTCAGTGTATAGATCCTGCAAGGACCTGGGTCAAGCTTAGTAGGACCTCCAATACCCACTGGTATTGGATGGCGGGGGTCCGAATTTCTTGATCCCCTCATATGTAAACTACTATTAATATATTAACCCGGCTACTTAGGATTGTATCCCTGCTGACTCAAGCTACTTAGCTGAGGGTAACGTCACCTTCAAAAGAGGGTCCTACCACATTACGCATTAATAACTTAATTAATTATCTTTCAATAATCCAACCCTTTAGGATTGTATCCTTGCTGACTCAAACTACTGGGTTGAGGGTAACGTCACTTTCAAAAGAGGGGCCTACTACAATAACTAAGATAGCCTCTTAAAAAGTGCAAAAGTACGGAAATAATCAAAGGTTACACTAAAGGCGAGTCGGATCCAAGTGATTCATCTTGTCTATCTGTTTTATTTTTATTTTCAGCATTTTTAGTTTTTATTTTCATGTTTAAACCTTTTTCTAAACTTTTGATTTGATTAGACGTTGAGGATAAACCGGTATTAAAAGCTCTTGTGTCCTTGGACGACCTCGGTATCTTACCAACACTATACTACGCTCGCGATGGGTGCACTTGCCCATATGTGTGTTTAGTGTTAGTAGAATATCGTGTTTTATAAATTTAAAACTTGACTAAAATGTTAAAAAGGGCTAAAAATATAGTTAAAATCATATCACACCTAATGCACATCAAGTTTTTGGCGTCGTTGCCGGGGACACAAGGATTTTAAGAAAGTTAGGAATCAATGGCCTAATCATTTTTTCTTATTTTTCTATTTTTTTAGGATTTTTCTTAATTTTTCAGTTCTGCAGAGCTCAGCACGGGCCGTGCCTGGTCGGACACGGGCCGTGCCCATCATTGTTACTGCCGTTTTTTTTCCGAGTTATAGGGAGTTGAGAACGGGGCCGTGTCGGTGCAACACAGGGTCGTGTCGAGCTTTCTAGTAACGGGGATTCGAAAAACAATCACTGTAACTCCAACCACGAGGCCGTGTTCATCTGAGCACGGGGCCGTGGTGAAACTTCTGACCAACTTTCTTTTTTGTTTTTATTGCAGGACTTGGAACCCAGGTGCCACACCTGAACTTTCTACGTAGTGTATGAGCTCCAGTTTCAGCAGAGACATAAAAGAACCTCTAGACGAACCCGAACGCTTTCTAAGAAAAAGACTAAAAGCTAAAAACCAAGAGAAAGTTTCGGGGGACCTACTTCCAATGGCAGACCAACGTACCCTCATGGATTACCTACGGCCCACTGTCGGTAATCTTGGCGCTGCTATCAATGCGCCGAATGTCGATGCCAATAACTTCGAGCTTCGGCCGCATTTGATCCAAATGCTTCAAAACTCTGCAACCTTCCACGGGCTTGCGGATGAAGATCCCCATTTACATATTACCAACATTTTGGAAATATGTGATACTTTTCGGATCAACGGAGCATCAAATGACGCCATCCGCCTACGAATGTTTCCATTTTCACTAAAAGACCGAGCTAAGGCTTGGCTTAATACCCTCCCAGTTGGTTCGGTAAACACCTGGGATGAACTAGCCCAAAAGTTTCTATATAAGTATTTCCCTCCCGCTAAAACGGCTAAATTAATGACTGAAATTAATACATACTCACAAGAGGATGGGGAATCCTTATATGAAACTTGGGAGAGGTTCAAGGAGCTACTAAGAAAGTGTCCTCATCATGGTCTTGCGGTATGGCAATAAGTATCCACTTTCTACAATGGGTTGTTGCCACACACAAGACAAACACTTGACTCTAGCTCCGGGGGACTTTTAGGTAATCGTCGCCCAAATAAAATTTATAATCAAATCGAGAAAATTGCTCAAAACAATTTTCAGGGGCACACTCCCCAAGGCAATAAATCTATTGCTCCGGGCACCCATAAGGTTGACGAAAGCACTTCTTTACAAGCTCAAATTGAGGCCCTTTTTTCAAAAATCAAAAAGTTAGAAATGGCAAAAACGGCCTCGGTTATGGCTTGTGAAGGGTGTGGTGGGCCACATGAAAATTGGAGTTGTATGAAAGAAATGGATAATCAAACGGAAACGGTAAACTACATTGATAACAGACCTAGGCCGTCGAGTCCTCCGACATGTACCTACAACCAAGGATGGCGTAACCACCCTAACCTTGGTTGGAGAAAACCTGGCAATAGTAGTAACCAACAAAATTAGAACCAAAGAACAAGCTTTCAACAACCACGCAATGAGTCACAAAATTTTTCTCAACAACAAGGGGGATGAGAGAGGCTTGAAGACACTGTCTCACGCCTCATCTCTGACTCCGATAAGAAAAACTCGGAACGATTTCAACAATTGGAATCGAATTTTAGAAACCAACAAGCTAGTGTTCAAAACATTGAAAAACAATTAAACCAACTAGCTCAAAATTTCTCCGAGAGACCACAAGGCGCGTTACCAAGCAATACCGAAACAAACCCAAAGGCGCAAGTACATCTCATCACTTTGAGAAATCGTACTATCGGTCCCGAGGAAGCTTCGCTTCCCACAACTGAAAGGAGTCTACCAAGCCAAACCACATCCTCATCAACGCCACAAAAAGAGACGACTCCTGCACCAACCCAAGAACCACCCAAGAATCCTCCGGTACCTTATCCTGGACGGTTACTTCGCCAAAAGACCGATGAGCAATTCACAAAAATCATAAATTTACTAAAACAGTTGCATGTCAATATTTCATTTGTAGAAGTCCTAACCCAAATGCCTAAATATTCAAAATTTGTGAGGGACTTTCTCACTCCCAAAAGGAAAATTGAATCATTGCAATTAGTTAATTTAAGTGAAGAATGCACCGCCTTACTACTCAACAAACTCCCACAAAAGAAGATCGACCCTGGAAGCTTTACCATTCCTTTTTCAATCGGGGACTCACCCATACGCAATGCACTAGCCGATCTTGGGGCTAGCATCAACCTCATGCCCGCATCAATGTTTGACTGACTCGGATTAGGAAAAACAAGCCCTACGAAAATGAGCATCCAACTCGCCGATAGGTCAGTCAAGTACCCACAAGGTGTCGCTGAAAATCTGTTAGTTAAAGTCGGAGACTTTGTCTTCTCAGCCGACTTTGTCATACTAGATATGGAAGAAGACACCGAAGTACCACTCATCTTAGGGAGACCATTCCTAGTTATAGCCCACGCAGTGGTAGACATGAATGGGGAAACACTAACATTGAGGGCTGGGGACAAGGAAATGAAGTTTGGAGTCGGGAAAAGAGTCGAAGATAATGACCCGGTCAACTACATGAAAGTCATAGACTCAAGTTTGGATGATGCTCTCCGACGGTGCAACATGGGATGCAAACCATCCCACTTAGGTAAGATATGACCGGCTCTGGGTCTAGCCAATGACCCTTATAAACGTGGCGCACCACGGAGGCATTCCGCGGAACTATCCCTAGCTTTAGTTTAGATTAACCTTTATTACTTTCTAGTTTAGTTTTAATTTTCAGGAATAAAACACACTCGGGATGGTGAAGGATACTAAGGGAAGCTTGAACCAACACCCTATGCACAAAAACAGAGCCACCCGACAATTTTTCTTCATTACAGCAAGTTCAGCATGGGGTTGTCCCAGCCAACACGCCCCGTGCTCAATGATCTACAGAAAAATGCCCAGTTCAGGTAACTGGACACGGGGCGTGCTCACTGAACACGCCCCCGTGCCCAGCCTTCTGTTACTTTCTGTCGTTTTATATTACTGGCAATCTGAACACGGGGCCGTGCCCGGACACCACGGGGCCGTGTCCAGACACCCAGTAACATAAATTTTTGCTTTTTTACACCTTTTTACACACCTTTTTACACATTCAATCAACCTAAAAACTTATTTTTGGACACATTGAGGACAATGTGTAATTTAAGTGTGGGGGGATGCTAAAACCTTGAATTTTGCAAGTCCTAATTACAAGCCTTACACAAAACTCTGTTGGAACCGCTAAACACCCTAATTTTTTTCAAAAAACTTTTCATTTTTTTACTTGTCTTGGTTTAAATTGGGAATAACAAGTTCTAAAAAGGTTTTATCTTTATAAATTTACAACCGATAGCGTCGTGATAAAAAGAACCAGCATAAGAAAATTATGAAACGGTATAACAAATCTAGTTAAAATTTGATTATATATAATTGATCACATAAAAACCCATTCCCACAAAAAGTGAGTTTTGAGCCTTTATTGAGCATACAAATACACATCTTTAAACTAAATGCTCATTTTTCGTTTCTTTTGTGAATAGCCGCTTGGTTTCTTACAACTCTAGTGTAACACCCTTCTATTTATCACTTGATTTTAATAGTAAAATACACCATCTTATCCAAAATATTGATTAAGTGACAAAGTATTCGTTAACGGAACTCATAAGTACATCAACCTTAGTCAACTAGTGGCAAAGTTAAAACATTTCAAAAGTAGTTTAATAATGTTTACAACCCATACATAATACTACTAAAGATTTAAAACATTGCGGAAGCTTCAAAATGTAGTGTTCGGTTCTTCATCATGTGCTTGATCGCCATCCGTAAGATCCATCTTGTTACCTATGATCAAACCGTTAAAATCATTAGTTTTAACGATATGATATAACATAATTCCAAGGTTTGACGTCACATTAAAAATAACAAAAATATATAAGTTATTCTGGATCCACCGTAAATTACGGTATCACCGTAATTTACGGTGAGACCTGGAGATTTCTGGTCACCGTAAACCAGGAGACCCACATCGTAACAATATATGATCTTTACCGTAAATTACGGTACTACCGTAATTTACGGTGGTACCTGGAAATTCCATGTCTCGTTTGTTTTGTTCATTTCACTCGAACCCAACTCCTGGAATTTACTTTTCTAACAAACCACTACATCAGATTCTAGTGACTCAAACATGTTATATATTAAGCAAAATCAAAGAACATTCCCTCATATTCCGAGGCCTTAATCATGTTTTACTAGATTATTTGACCCGTTTGGCTCGTCTAAGGAGTCCTCCTCTATGACGACTACCAACGAGTACCAACCGAATTTAATCAATCAATCAATATACGACTTCATCGCTTATTTCAAAACAAATCTTATTCAAAGATTTAGTTACACATTAAAATCATCAAATCTAATAAATGTAACGGGTCAAGTTACATACCTTCATAATTCGTCGACATTGCTTTCTAACCATAATTACCCAACTATTTATTTCGACCCGTTTGGTTTGTCGAGTGAATTCCATCACTTCCTAGGCTCACCAAACGCAATTATTTTTGCTATAACAACATTAACGTATTTACGACTAGGCTTATCAACATAAATGTAACGAGACGACAAGTCGCGTACCTTTAGAGCACACCCTTCAAACGCGTATCCGCTCCGGCTTGTCCGCTTGACGATCCGGATTCTTTGCCTATTGAGTTCAACGAAAACACGTTTAGAACTCCTTTTAATTCACAATTCGCATATTTTGCCTAGACATCACAATCATACGGTTAACTCAAATTTTCAGATTTAAGTCTTCTTTGAGGCATTTATGCGAACACCTATCGGGCAGAATTTTATATCATTCATGTTTCAAGTTCATAGTTTGCTATTAAGCTAAACTTATTCATCAATAAAGCCTTCATGTAACTTTTAAACATCATAATTTCAGAAATTGCTTTCTATGACCAAATCACACTAGAATAATCCTTCTAAACCCTAGTGTTTACTAGTTTTCCACAAAACCCATGAATCACCTTCATGGTGTTCATGAGAATTTCAGGAATTAGCCATAATTTCACATGTTATTGTCTAGGTTTTTACTCCTAGACACCATGTCATCACTAAGTTAACCAAATCACAAACATGCATCATCAAATTTCAGATTTCCCAATTTCATGAGAATTTCAAACAGAGAATTAACACCAAATTTTACATACCTTGTAACCCCCTTGTGATGAGGATCACTAATCTATGTTCGGATTTTGATTTGGACTGAGTTTGATCCTTCAATTTAGAGATTTTATGCTGAACTAGGGTTTTGATGAACTTGGTCGCCCCCTACTCTTGTCTGGTCGATCTCACACACGTATGTGTGTTTGAGATTTCTATTTTCCATGTTTTATTAAACTAAATTTTAGTTTAATCCCTTTTGGTCCCTCTAATTTTCTTTAGTCCCCTTTTTGTCCTTTAACTACTCACTAGTCATTATCTAACTA
This sequence comes from Helianthus annuus, assembly GCF_002127325.2. Classification (NCBI taxonomy): domain Eukaryota; kingdom Viridiplantae; phylum Streptophyta; class Magnoliopsida; order Asterales; family Asteraceae; genus Helianthus; species Helianthus annuus. Next base: position 120,613,180 of record NC_035448.2, on the reverse strand, counting down.
GGTTAGTGTTACCCCTAGTTAGTTTATTTTACTAATTTATTTACAAATAAATTGTAAATTTTATGAACTTATATTTTCGGGATGTTACATCTAGAACTTGCCATGACAATACATTCCCCGTCCTTACCAACTTAAAACCAAGTAAGTAAATGATGGAGGCATTAGGACTAACCCTTTTTCTTTCAACACCATTATTTTCTTTTTCTTTACCACCTACCCAAAATCCCCCTAGTTAACCCCTTTGAGCCTAAACCTTTTCATTTCGAAACCTACAAACAAACACCCTTTACCCACCAAAAACCTTTTTTATTTTAAACCCTTTATTTTAGTAACAAGCTCGGTTGTTCTTTTGACGTTCCTTATCAAAAAAAAAATTATATATAATTTCATGAAGCCTAGCAATAAACAAACAAGTTCATAAAAAGGGACCTTGTTTGAAAAGTGCTTCATTAGAATAAAAAGTCACAAAAATAAGTCTTACAAAAACCGACTCTTTTTACGCTTTTCGCCCTTTTCTACTAACCACTAACCCAAAACCACCTACCTTTAACCCAAGCCTAACACTTCCCCAAAAGTCCTATTGATATCTACAAAGGTTTATAGTTAAAAGGAGGAGGATTGATTGCTTGGCAAGCATATGGTAGAAGTAAGTTCCAAGCCGCTCTCGAGTGTTTCACAAAAATACATATTCGGCTGAGTGTTGAGTGATCTCCCGTGAGGTATGTGAACTTGTATATAAATGGAATTTTAAAGAGGCATTTTATGCCCAAATGAATAATTTCTCTTATGTAATTGTTCTAAATAAATCATAACGAATAGGATTGTAAATAACATAAAAATAAAGCCTAATAAAGATCTTAGAATCCCGACACTCCGCCCAAAACTTTCTCTTCTACCCATTCCATTTGGGAGTGTAAGCCACATTGTAAAGAGTTTTGCTTGAGGACAAGCAAAGATTCAAGTGTGGGGGTATTTGATGTGTGTAAAATGCAACATATAAATTACATCAAATGAGGCATAAAACTAACCCTTTTTAGTACTAATGTTGGAAAAAGTATGCTTTTGTCTTCCTTTTGTATTTTCAGGATTAAATGAGCTCAAATGAACAAAAGAAGCAAAAATGCAGCCAAATCTAACAATAATGCAAGAAAAGGAATAAACATGGCATGCCCGACCCCTCGACAACATCTTCCCAAGCAAAAACAAGAGAACAGGAGGCTGAACACGCCCCGTGCTCAATGAGCACGGGGGGCGTGCCCAAGTGTCTGCAGAAAAGACAAAGTTGTAGAAGCTTCTATCACCCAACACGGGGGCGTGTCCACCGGACACGGGGCCGTGGTCAATGCAAAGATTCGCAGAATCCAAGAAAATCTTGATAGTACAGATATGCTTCTGCACACGGGGTCGTGCCCAGCGGACACGGGGGCGTGGTCAACTAATGCAGACAAACCGCATTTAATGAAGAAAGAGAAGATGGATGGACACGGGGCCGTGTCCGGGCTTCTGTGCAGGCTATAAATAGGGGGTGCTTGGCTCACTTGCAAATCATCCCTTGGCAAACCACCTCTCTCCCACTTCACCCACACTCCACCACCACCACAACACCATCATCCATTATCCATCATAGAGTGTGTGTAGTAGTCTCAGGATCCAAGATTGATAGTAAGAGTTCTTAACAATCAAAGGCCATGTTTGCCTAAGTCTCTTACATCACTTGGTGAAGACAAGCATTTAGTGTAATACTTTTTATTTTTAATCTTTTCGCACTTTTTATTTGGTTATGTATTAATGACTTTAATAACTAGTTTCTTATGTTGAAGGTGAAACTTCCTTATCATTTGTCCGTGGTGTCTTGGCGTTATTTTACTGTCTATATAAAATAAAAGATCTACACCATTCATATCTTCACGGTCTATATGGAGATATGTTGGCTACCTGGTCGGGGGTTAAGGGAATGGTTTGGTAAGTGTCTTGCCTTGTTCAGTGTATAGATCCTGCAAGGACCTGGGTCAAGCTTAGTCGGACCTCCAATACCCACTGGTATTGGATGGCGGGGGTCCAAATTTCTTGATCCCCTCATATGTAAACTACTATTAATATATTAACCCGGCTACTTAGGATTGTGTCCCTGCTGACACAAACTACTTAGCCGAGGGTAACGTCACCTTCAAAAGAGGGTCCTACCACATTACGCATTAATAACTTAATTAATTATCTTTCAATAATCAACCCTTTAGGATTGTATCCTTGCTGACTCAAACTACTGGGTTGAGGGTAACGTCACCTTCAAAAGAGGGGCCTACTACAATAACTAAGATAGTCTCTTAGAAAGTGCAAAAGTGCGGAAAATAATCAAAGGTTACACTAAAGGCGAGTCAGATCCAAGTGATTCATCTTGTCTATCTGTTTTATTTTTATTATCAGCATTTTTAGTTTTTATTTTCATGTTTAAACCTTTTTCTAAACTTTTGATTTGATTAGACGTTGAGGATAAACCGGTATTAAAAGCTCTTGTGCCCTTGGACGACCTCGGTATCTTACCAACACTATACTACGCTCGCGATGGGTGCACTTGCCCATATGTGTGTTTAGTGTTAGTAGAATATCGCGTTTTATAAATTTAAAACTTGACTAAAGTGTTAAAAAGGGCTAAAAAATATAGTTAAAATCATATCACACCTAACGCACATCAAATGTGTTTAGTGACGGCATCAGATTCCTAATTGATGGGTGTAAGGCCCAATACAATACAATCGGATATCAAACACTAAACAAGTAGCGGAACTACAAGCAAGATGTCGAAGATTGAAAAGCAATATATTGATTCAAAGCACACTAGAACACACGATCTCAAAGGATTCGTCTGGTATCCTAGTCGCACAAGCACAAAGTTTTTCAAGGAATCAACAACCACAAAAGACTAAGGAATCCCATAGGGATTATAAGTTAAAAGGAGACTCATATAGATAAAATTAGTTAGGAACTAAAAATCTGAACTTAGTATGATATAAAGTTAATAAAGATATAAACTCTTAACATTATATTTTTTTTATAAAAACAATTCTTGAAATTTATAAAAAATATAAATTTTTTATATGTACAAAATGAAATTTAACATTTAAGTTAAAGGTCTAAAACGTACTTACGAGTCAAACACTATTTTTTATTTTTATAAAAATGAAAATTTTAAACTTAAAGTTTAGTTAATGAGTATTATGTCGATATTTAAAAAAAAGTTATGAACTTTAAAGAATAAAATTATACTTTATAATTTAACCAATAAAATAAATATACTTTACAATTATAACAACTTATCTTTTTATTTTTTGTCTTTTGATTATAAATTATTATAAAAAAACAATATTTTATGTCTTTTGATTATTAATTTTTATAAAAAATAAAAACAAACCTTAACATATGTGTAACACTTATGACATATATTCATCACAATAATGTTATCATAAATATTATACGAATAAGAAAACTACTAGATTCGAGTGCCGCAATACAAAGTGTCGCCCTTGTCGCATCGCGCGGGCATCCTACTAGTAATATAAATAAAATACACATTTTTAAAACTATACCAATAATAAACTTAAAATGAAAGTAAGATTGTTACATTTTTTTAATATTTCATAAAAATAAACACTACATAATACATTTTTACAACTCTCTTTCAATATATATATATAGAGAGAGAGAGAGGGTAAGGTTATTGTTAAAAAGGTTAAAAGTGTGAGAAAGGTGAGAAATATTGTGGAGATGACATGTGTCCTAAATCTAAATTAATTCAAAAGGGAAAACAAGTAATTTTATCATTAATTCAATTAATTAAAAAACTTCCCATAACCGCCACCTTAATTATAGGAACTGGATTTTTTTTAAAAGATCTCTATAAACACCATTCAGCACATATATAACATCATACAGTAAAATATATAACACCATTCAGTAAGTATATAACACCATTCAGTAAGTATATAACACCATACAGTAAGTATATAACACCATTCAATAAAGTATATAACACCATTCAACAATTATATAACACCATACAGAAAGTATATAACACCATTCAGTAAGTATATAACACCATCCAGTAAGTATATAACACCATTCAGCACATATATAACACCATTCAATAAAGTATATAACACCATACAATAAAGTATGTAACAGCATTCAGCGCATATATAACACCATTCAATAAAGTATCTAACACCATTCAGCACATATATAACACCATTCAATAATCATTACATCTCTATATCATCTTCTCCACTGCCAGCACCACCATTGCCGCTCCACCGCCGCTGTCGTGTAGAGGTGGCCAACCACCCGACTCCACCTTGCTGGATGTCTTTTTGTCGCTCGTACCAAACCACCAGAAACCACCTTTCCGGAACCCCTGCACCTTTGGACACCCAAACCACCGCCGGAACGACACATCCGCCATCGCCGCAATCATCGGAAAAACGGAAAGCGGGCACTGTTCGAGTTCTGGAAGAAGGAAGGGCGCTGTTCGAATTCTGGAAGAAGGAGGAGGATGATTCGAATGAAGAAGAAAGAGAATTCGAAAATTTAGGAAATTGGGATTTACAGTTTCCTATTTTCATGTTGATGTAAAAGAAGCAATTGCCCATACAAATTTCAAATCAGTCCAAACTAATAAAAACATTTTACAATTTGGTCCCTTTTGGTCTAAACCATTAGATCAAAATATCTAATGGCTGAGATTCTTTCTCACCCTTCTCACACTTTTGGTCTTTTTTTACAGGAAACTTTATCTAGATATATATATATATATATATATATATATATATTTGCACACACTACAATTTGCCTTGAGATGAAAGTACTTCTTTTTTATTTTTATCGTTATAACTAAATTTTAACATTTTTGTTAACTCATTTATAATTTGTTTTACAAAATTTTAACTATATCATTGTGACGTGTTTATTTTCATCTACGTCTCGATATAGCTTTCTTATAACCTAATATACAAGTAATCGAAACACAAACGTACATGTTATCAAAGCTTTCTCGCACTTCTGTTGTATTTTTTTAAATTGACGTCATTTACCCTTTTTGTTATTCTAAATTGTAAGTGGAATTTTTTTTCACAAAATTTGGAATATGTTGTTGCGTCGTATTTATTTTTTCTATGTTATGATAAATTTGGTACAAAATCGAATGAGTCAACTACAATTGTTTTTCTTCTTTATCATGACGAATCGAACCGATACCGTCCAAACAACATCGGTAGCGGTACCACTAATCGTTTTTATGGTTTCTGGTATAAACTTTGTTGAAAACGGAGTTGTGTTTACAAGAGAGTATCTCTTTATATCGTAAGTTTTAGCAAATGTCGGTACCTTCCCAACAATATCATTACCACGTCGACTTCGACCATTCAACATCAGTATTAGCATCAAACTACTACTCATCAAACTACTGGAATCGTTACTCATATTCTTTATTAAGGTTTTTAGCTAATGTAAAATGCGAGTCAATATGTTTTTTGCATTAGAAATTTATTTAGATTTTTTTCTTCAAGTTATTTGTTTTCTTCTTTCCAAGTTAAAAATTAGTTTTAACTTTCTAACAATATAATGTAATGTTTTACAAAATCTTAAATATAATGTCGAATGGGTTTTGATAAATTTTGTTCAAAATCGAACAGGTTAAATATAATTGATTTTTTTTGTACTTTACCATAACGAATCAAACCGTTACAGTCTAAACAACTTTCTTAGTTGTATTACTAATCATTTTTATGGGAGTAAATTATACATATTTTCCTTTATTTACATCCCAAATTTCAGTCCATGTCCTTTGTGTTTAATTTGTCATTCCATGTCCTTTAGTTAACAAATTTGCACACACCCTGTCCTTTTCTCTAAACCCCATCCACCTACCCAATTATACGCATCCATGTGCCCCTCACGTGAGGGAAAAATTGTCAATATCTCAGCCCCTCATCATTTAAAAACCCCCCAGCTTCTTCACTTGTACAAAAATTAGGGTTTGTTCTTCAAACTAAAAGCACGAAATCATGGTGTACAACAGATGTGGGAAGGCTGCAATTCTCCGTCACTCCAATTCCGAACAAATTCACCATCTCATTCACCGAAAACCGTGAAAGTAGAAGCGAACAAATTCACAATCTACAGAGAAAAACGGCGACGTAATTGTGAAAGTAGAAACAATTTACTCACAACTGATAAATTAGGGCAAAATACATCGCATAATTGCAACCTGAAACTATAAAGTCTTACATCTACAAATCTAACCATTATAAACTCTACAAAGTGATCTGATAACATCAATAACCTAACATACAACTGTAAAACACATGAATTTGCAACCTAAATAGAGAAATGAAGACATAAGTACGTAACTGTCTCAGTTCGGAAGGGGAGAGAACGTTAGACGGACGGATATCGGAGCAGATCCAATCGAGAATCGGACGAGCATCTTCGTACTGAAACGACCACTCGAAACTGTCTGGATCAAGTGCATCGTGACCTTCGAACCCTAATTCGCTCAATAATGTACAAAGTTCCGCCCGCTCATCTGCCGGTACCGGTTTTTGGTGAACGAAGAAGCTGGTACCATGATTCCGTGCTTTTAGCTTGAAGAACAAATCCTAATTTTTGTAAAAGTGAAGAAGCTGGGGGTTTTAAATCGTAAGGGGCTGGGATATTGACAATTGTCCCCCTCACGTGAGGGGCACATGGGTACATTTAACTGAGTAGATGGATGGGGTTTCTAGAAAAGGACAGGGTGTATGCAAATTTGTTAATTAAAGGAAATGGAATCCACAAATTAAACACAAAGGACATGGACTGAAATTTGAGATGTAAATAAAGAACGATCTATATAATTTACTCTTTTAATAGATTCTGATATAAGCTTTATTGAAAATGAAATTATATTTACAGTAGATTATCTCTTTTTATTACCATCCCAACAATATCATTACTTAAATATGGTTTTAGCATTAAAAATTTATTTACATTTATTTAATTATTTGTTTGTCTTGCCACGTGTACCCTCCCAATACCTCCAACGTGTCCCTTACTCAAAACATCTCCCGAAACTTGGGGCCAAAGCAAGAATATCCAAAAGGTAAATCCATCTTAACCCAAGGGTATGTATGTCATATCACCCACTTTTTTCAAAACAAAAATAGTAACAAATTAACAATATCTCAACACTTAACAACACGTTGTAACTAACTTTTCTCCAATCACGCATAACCAACTTGTACCGTACAAACTCCAAAGCCTCTTCTTTTCCTTCCCGTGGACCGACGCCACAGGATAACAAAACCACAGAGTAACAAATTTGAAACAGTAGACCGCGAAGCAGGTGATCGATTCTCAAAATAATACAGTTATTGTGACTATTCTGTTCAGTTTCTTCAAATAAATACCGACTGAAAGAAGTGTGTAGACAGAACGATCTGAAACCCTAAAAACGGTTACAAAATGAATCGATTGCTTGCGAATTCGGTTTTGAGGCGGTGTGTAATGAACGGCGGCCGGATTATGACTGGAGAACACGTGGTACAGTCGCCGGAGTTTGCTGCAGCGGCGGTGTTTAGTTTCCGGCCGTTTGATCGGTCGGTAATGGTGGCGGATCAGGATTTCGGGAGCTTTCAGTGGCGGAGGATGATGTGCTCTGCGGCGGAGCCGGCGGCAAAGGCGCCGGCGGTAAAACAGGCGGATGCCGGAGCTGCGAAGAAGGAAGGTGAAGATCAGGTTGCGGTTTCGAGTTATTGGGGGATTTCGAGATCTAAAATTACTAGAGAGGATGGTTCTGAGTGGCCGTGGAACTGTTTTATGGTAATTTAATTGTTGTTTACGTATTTTGATATTTACTTACGGTATGTCGATTGTTTAATTGCTTATAGTTGTTACGGTTGATCGATTGAACGCTCATGTTTCTAAGATCTCTACGAATTGTTGATTGTTTTGATAGATTAACTGATCATCTAGAGATCACTACGGCATGAATGCATGATGATTTTGTTTCATGCGTTTAGAATTTGCTTTAACCTCGCAGAAACTGGTTATTAAACTCTGAATAATCAAATTGCTGTTTACTTAAATTGATATTTGTTTCAGTTTTGTTGACTATTTGATTGCTTATAGTTCTTACGTTTGCATGATTGGACTCTTGTGTTTCTGAGATCTAGACGAATTGTTTATTGTTTTGATAGATTAACATATCATCACTGAATAATGATTTTGTTTTATGCTTTCAGAATTTGTTATATCATCTGTAGAAATCCCTTATTAAATGCTGCGTAATTAAATTGTTGTTTACTCAATTTGATATTTGTTTTAGTTTTGTTGACTGTTTGATTGCTTATAGTTAATACGGTTGCATATTGCTTATAGTTCTTACGGTTGCATATTGCTTATAGTTCTTACGGTTGCATATGATTGAACACTCATGTTTTTTATATCTCGACGAATTGTTGACTGTTTTGATAGATTAATAGATCATCACTGCATAATGATGTTTTATGTTTTCAGAATTTGGTTTAAAATCTCGGTAGAAACTTCCTATTTAATGCTGCATGATTAAATTAATGTTTACTTAATTTGATATGTGTTTCTGTTTTGTTACTGTTTAGTTCTTATGGTTGAATGATTGAATACTCATGTTTCTGAGATCTCGACGAATCGTTTATTGTTCTGATAGATTAAGAGATGACCTAGAGATCACTACTGCATGATGATTGTCTGTTAGAAAGTAGAAACTCCATATTAAATGCCCTGAGAAATTAGAAACTCCATATTAAATGCCCTGCGAAATTTTATTTGGTGACTGAGATATCTGTGGAACTTCCTGTTGCTTTCTGAATTTATAAATTTGCTAAATTATTCGTTATCTAGGTCCCACCTGTGGGTTTAGACCCCTGAAATATGAATGGCTTCAAAAAAGACATTGATGAATATGACAAGTCTTTTTTTTCTTTATAAATAGTTTTGTATATTTATTCCTAATCACCTATATTGGATGGCAATTAAAGATTTATTAGATGAAATGGGTTACATAATTTTATTTTTATGAAAAGTTCTGATTTCAGACCAGATATAGGTTGACCCGCACCTGTCTTTTGGGCATATAATGTTAGGTATACGACTTTAGAGCCATTTCATTTCTGAAATTTGACTATCTCCTGATTGTGTACTATCTTGTTTTGTAGCCGTGGGATACTTACGAATCGAACTTGTCAATCGATCTCAGTAAGCACCATGTACCGAAGAACTTCGTGGATAAATTTGCTTTCAGGACAGTGAAACTGATGAGAATTCCAACTGATATATTTTTCAAGGTATCTTTCATCCTTATGATATTATGCTAATGTTTATCATTAGTTAATTATCTGTTTACTGAAGTCCCAAATTTATGTTTATTCAGAGGCGGTACGGGTGCCGAGCAATGATGCTTGAAACTGTAGCAGCAGTCCCCGGGATGGTGGGAGGAATGCTACTGCACTTGAGATCTCTACGCAAGTTCCAGCAAAGTGGAGGTTGGATCAAAGCATTGCTTGAAGAAGCTGAGAATGAAAGGATGCACCTCATGACAATGGTGGAGCTCGTGAAACCCAAATGGTATGAACGCCTTCTGGTTCTAACCGTGCAGGGCGTTTTCTTCAACGCCTTCTTTGTTATATACGTATTATCCCCGAAACTAGCGCACAGAATCGTTGGGTATCTTGAAGAAGAAGCAGTACATTCATACACCGAGTTTCTCAAGGACATTGAAAGTGGTGCAATTGAAAATGTTCCGGCCCCTGCTATCGCGATCGACTATTGGAGATTGCCGAAAGATTCTACCTTGAAAGATGTCATAACTGTTATCCGAGCTGATGAAGCTCATCATCGTGATGTCAACCATTTTGCTTCTGTAAGTCCCATTTCCTTTTAACCAACATTTTTCTATCTTAGTTCCTGGGAACCACATAAACACTTGTACAAGTTGTTTATGTAGTTCCGTATGTAAAATTGGATCCATGTTGAACGACCCTGTTTATAAATAAAACATGACCCGAATTGAACCATCATATGTAAGTAAACGGGTTACGGGCCACCAGTAGTTGAGGTTTGTTATTATTGCAGGATATCCATTTCCAGGGTAAGGAATTGAGGGACGCTCCAGCACCTGTGGGTTACCACTAAACCGTTTGCTTATAGAGGAGGTATAGGATTCTGGTGGTATGGGTGCTTCAGTCAGTCAAACAAATAAGCATTTGTACAGTGATATGAACTAGCATTTAAGCACGATTAATATGGTCGTGTGTTACCTCTGTCAAAATGATGTGGATTCGACATGTTTTGCATAAAATAAGTTTACATTTGCGTGTGCCGAAAGCTAATAATAGTTGTACAAATATTGAGAAGCAATATGACCGACTTTTTTTTTTTTTTTACCAAGTGTCGATAATGGTTCAAAATGAGTTAAGTTTGAGACACGTGTTTATAAGTGTGATTCAAACATGCCTGGTTGATCCGACTAACTTCATTTTTTATGCACAATTATTGGATAAAAGAGTTGAAACAAACCATATTATTAAAATAATGAGGTCATTTCTATAGATAAAGTGATAAACCGATTTAAAAGGTTATAATCTATATAATTGGATAGTAGCATGTGTTGTCTGTATTTATTTTGCTATAAATACATATCTATATAACGAGTCTCCCGGGATATTGTTTAAGAAAAATAACCGAGTGTGTGTTAAGAGTGAGAGAGCCGATCCTTAAACCTGTAGTTGAAGACTGATATTTATAGCCGAAGAGTGTGGAGAACGAGATGGGCTGATCCAGACGTCGTAATCAAGGAATCTCCCGTTTGTCTTCTCTGGCACGACCGTTGGTGTTTGCAAAGGATTGAGATGTTGGCGCGCGGTGATTGGAGCCATGTGGCCCGCCGGTTGTCCTTGTTGACAAGTCTGTCACCAGTTGTGAGTGGAGATCATAGAGTAGTGAACGACGCAGCCTGATTGGTTACACATCACCGTCCTTTTGTACTTCTTGTCTCCTACGCGATTGATCAACGTGGGAGCTATATGGGCATGACCTGTCGCACCTGCCATATGTACTATTTATACTTGTATTAGTTGTCAATGTGTTGCGTGCGCCGATAAGAGCTTGCGCGCATACTCTGGTGATAGCTGAGTGTTGTTTTTTTAAGTTTGGGTATGGTCATCTGCGCGCATATCTTGTAATGTCTTGCGCATGATCCAGGACCATACCCTTTCAATAATGAAAAATATAAACGTAGAACAATCACCAGATCAAGAAAGATGAGTTGGAAAAGGGTTTGGTAACTAAATACGTAGTTTTGCTTCTTTGTTTTTTGTTTGTTTCTTCTTTATTTTTTGTTTGTTTGTTTTTTCTTAACATTCTGATATAAATTTTAAACGGAGACAGAGATGTTTTAAAAATTATATTTTTAGTTTCGTAAGTAATTGTTTAAAAAATAATATTAATTCTAACTAATGAAACGTATTAAAAAAATTAAACACAAAGTTCACTAACTCCATATCACACATTTTAGTGAAAGCTGAAACCACTCATACTTATATTTACATGGCGTTGACGTAACAATACTATTTTTCACCTTTCTTTTCTTCTTGCGATACCAAAGTCTTATAAACCATATAAATGATTTGTAAACAATAATTACTTCACTTATAATAATTTAAGGCTCCATCTATCTAAATACCTACAAAATCTATTTGGAACACCCGCTACCTATACGCACATATAGGAACCTTTTAACATCTAATTTCTAAAGCTGTATATTATCCTCTCGTATACAGCTAATGCATCAAAAACATGTTGATCATAACAATCACCTTTATCTCTAATTTGTCAATAGAAAGATTCTTCAACCACTCGAGTTTGAAGCAATAGATTTTTGAACTATTCGAAGTGCATCAACACCCATATAATGTACCGTAAAAAGATTCTTAGATGTTTCTTTTTTTAGAACAAAGAATTTCTTTAATCGTGTCATCCTCGTCTTTTTTATGTATGTAAACGATTGTAATTAATAAATTATAGTACTTATCAGTAGTAACCATTAAGCATAACTATATTAACGGGTCGGGTCAAGTAACAGTTAGAAACAAGTTATGATGAAATCAGGCTAAACATTTGGAAACAAGTTATGATCAAATCAGTTTTTTTCCTGCAGCAGGCAGAAGTGATGGACTGGCTGTGGCGGCCCGCAGGCCAGTCATCAGTAGCTGGTGTGGTGATAACAGACAGTGGTAGTGTCTGGACCATTTGGATATGTTCTTGCTTCTAAGTTCAAATTTTCATGATCTCATTTTGACCAATTTTTATCAAGGATAGGACTAGTCATATGACATCAAAACAAATCCAGACCTGAAAATCCCAATCCAGGGTAGCGCGCAACTTCTGATGCATGACGTACAACCGACTATAGCAAAAACCGGTATCAATTTCAGTATTCTAGCTTTGATAGAGTAAATTATATGATCATTTATAGGAGATTAACATTTTATATATTATAGCAACATACACATAATCAAAACCCAAACCGACTTCCAACTGCTTTTTTCATTTCACTACCCAAATGGCCACAAAAACGACAACCCAGTCCTCCTTCCCCGCCTGGATCCGCCATCATCTTCACTACCACCACCACCACCGGCGGCGGTGGTGGTGGCACCGCCACCACTACTACTCCCCCTACTTGCACCATGAGCCGGAAGCTCCACCCGACACACGGGGCAAGAATTATGCTGTACCAACCACGGCTCGATGCAACCCGAATGATAGATATGGTTACACGGCATTTGTCTAGCCTCGCACCCCAACTCAAACTTATCTTTACAAACCGGGCAGTGAGAATCAGTGTTCACGTGTCTATTTGTAATCTTAATAGTGGGCATAGAATCGATTGCTGATTGGGTCGCTGGTGGCGGGCCCTGCCTGCCATCGTTCATCGAAAGTTGTTCAAATAGCTCCTGTAACCCAGGACCCATAAAGAAATTACCGACATTAGCCCGTCTAGGACCCGGTGGTGCACCGTTGAAGAAGACCTCGAATCTATCATCGACAGGCATCCGAGTCGGGCCTTGACCGTCAAATACGAACCACGGAACCGCACCCTGTTCAGGGACGAGTCTCGACCGCCTCCTCATATCAAAACCCAGATTTCTTCCAGCCATTCTTTGGCTTATCAACTCGGCAAAAACATCCATAATCTCAGAAGGCCCGTGTGCGTGAGTATGCCCAATGTGCGGTTGTGCGGGTTCCACCACCTCGCTTAGTTCTTGCACGAATCCCCCGGAACAATATGGGCAAACGGGATTACGACCTCGAAGCCGGACCGGTTGTTGGCATTGGTAGCACCAATGTGTATTTCCACCGCTCGACATTGCTAGTTAGTGACAGGTATGGAGTCTCTAAGGCCCAAATATAAATTGTATTCTGCATTCAGGGAATAAGGATATTAATTATAGGTGAAAACAGTATCAGGATATAAATTATAGGTGCCACAGCATCAGGATATAAATTACAGGTGACAGGGTATCAGGATAAAAACTATACTATTATAGGTGACACAGTATCAGGATATAAACTATATTAATATCGGGGACACAGAATAAGGATATCAATTATATGTGACACGTAATCAATCAGGTGTTTTTCTTAGCTGTTCGATATTTTGTCAATAAAGTTAAAAAGTAGGGGTGACACGGTATCAGGATATAAATTATATGTGCTTATCGGAACAAAACTGAACCCATAGTTATTATAGGCGCTAGGCGCAAAAAAAGCGAAAATAAATTAAGAATATATTATGTATTAGAAAATAATAATATTCTTCAAATACAATAAACAAAAGCTATTATATAACATTTAATATCATCTTTTTAGTACCAAAAGTTCTAAAATAATAGTGTAAAAAAGTAGTTTTCTTTAGATAAAAGTAGAAATCTGGCTGGAATCTTGTCGGAACTTAGGCAGCGTTCATTTCGTGGATTGTAAAGGAATTGGAATTGGAATTTGCGCAAGAATTGAAATTTGATTTGGAATTTAGGTGTGTTTGTTTCACAAAACGGAATAAAATCCAGATGGAATTGGAATGTAGATACTCTTATGTTATTGTTCGATTCCAATTCATTTTTTTGTTGAAACCAACAATGTAAGAAATGGGGTCAGCATTCAAATTCCATCATGGACCATTCCATTCCGTGAAACGAACGCTACCTAAGAATTTGGCCCGAAACTCTTAGGAATCTAGGAATCTCGGCGGAATCTGCGCCTAAACCATCACCTAGAGAATTAAAGCGCAATTGCCTTGACTTAAAGCGCGTTTGCCCTCGCCTCAAAAATGGGCCTACGCGCAAGAGGCGATGGCTTTTAACCATAGTTATCAAAGGCGCTAGGCGCACAGGTCTCGCCTCGGGCCTAGGCATATGGCACAAAAAAAGCGAGGGCCTGAGAAAAGAAAAGCGCAGTTAAACGAAAAAAATTAAAAAAATATATTAAGTATTAGAATAACACTATTTTTCAAATAAAACAAACAAAAGCTATTATATAACATGGGTGGGAGTTGGCTACAAAGTCCATTTTTTCGACAAAGTGTAAGAAGTCATAAAACACCATAATGTCAACCATAAAACACACTCAAACCCCACAAAATAACAAAGTGAAGATTACCAAAACGCCATATTTGTGGGTTTTGTGTTGTGTTTTGGATGACAAGGCTTTGATTATCGAATGACTAACATTAGTGTGTTTTATGTTGATTATCATGTTGTGTTTTATAGTGGAAGTGTATTGTACATTTTGCCTTAACGTACGAGCGTACGCTATGGCAAGTTCGCACGTTATAACCCCAGAAAGGAAATCTCGCATGTTGTAAAAAACCACAGATCGCATTTTAAAAAAAAAATCGTTGAAAAAAACCAAAATCGCCTGTTCAAAAAAAAATCGCATGGTGATACTGCATCCCGTACGCGGCGTACGTTAAGGCAATTTGTACAATAACCGGCCTCGTGTTTTATATTCATAGTTCTATGATGGTGTGTTTGAAGTTTTTATGGACTCTTAGGGTTTAGATATTTTGTTTTAGTGATCTTCACTCTGTTATTTGTGGGTTTTGAGTGTGTTTTATTGCTGAAATTGTGGTGTTTTATGACTTTGTAATCTTTATAGGAAAAATAGACTTTGTAGCCGAACCCCACCCTATATAACATTTTATATTACCAAATTAGTACCAAAAGTTCTAAAATAGTGAAGATTCAACTGTAATTCCAAAACTTGAAAGTTCTAAAGTTTAAAAAGTAGATCATTCTGGATGAAAGTTGCTTCAATCGGTATTGTGGAAGCTCATCATGTGGAGAAGATCAATAATTTTGCATTAAATAATAATAAAAAAAGAATAAATTGGGATTTAGTGCGCATGGAGAGCTGAAGCGAGCATCTAGGAACTAGAAGCGCAATTAATGGGCTACGCTTGGAAAATGGGCCTAGGCGCATTAAGCGAGGGCTTTTAATAACTATGCTTTTAACAACTATAACCGGAACTGAAAGTTAAAGAATATTAAAACAGAAAACCAGACCAATCTAAACTAGTTAGGTACAAGGCCGGTTCCTTTCTAGAACCAGTTTAGTTCCAACAAAGACTGTAAAGAAAATACAAACTTGGGGTTTAAAAGTTTATAGTTTGAAAATATATACATACAAAACGGATTCGTTCAAGTTAAACAAAAAAAATTCTAAGAATTTTTGGTTCACCGTACCGAACTGAACCAAGAGCTGGTTATTGTAAGCCTCCCACACCAAGATATGGTTAGTTTCTTTAGAAACTCTAGAACTGACAACTGGATCAAATATAGATGATACCAGTTCAGTCGGTCCAGTTCTTGTTTGGTTCTTCAGTTTTCTCCCTCACCGTGATTTTTAGACACCCTATCTCAAAGTACTATTGCAGTTGAACCAATAGAACCTTGTCACTCAGGTTTTCATGTATATGAAGGAAAAAAAAATATCTACCATAGAGGTCTTGGAAAACCTATCTTGCACTATGTAAGAAAACTAACGTAAATCATATGACATAAGAGAGAAGTTGTTGAAAGACAAGCTCAGTGTTACGTATAACCGTTTTGCACCACATTAATTGATGAATATGATTTGTAAGGTTCAACAAAAAGGCATCTATCCTAGATATAACGAAAAAGGAAGATGCCCTGCACTTGTCATAAAAAGATTCCTTTTAACTTTTTTACAAGTATGGCTAGAAGCACTTTGCTAGTTATCCAATGTTCACCGCATCTCCTATAAATAACCGATAATAGTAACATATTATGCCTAAAACAGCAATCACACATAACTATAACTAGATTAAAAGCTCCTTATATGATTAGAGGTTAACATAAAACATGATCGGTTCACTTAGCCAATAACCGATAATCCCACAAAGAAGAATTGCTTAAAGCATCTCAGTGTGAAGAACATAAAAAATGACCGGAAAGAGTGGGATCTTTTATACCGAGCTTAAGGATCATATAGGGCTTGAACGAAAATCGGGTTATAACCATATTACTTAAAGAAAAGGAGAACGATGAAAAATACTTGCCTTACAGAGTGAATGTGAAGATCACAGGCGAGAAACTTTATCTAGAGAAGATGTAAAGGGATATCTGACAGTAGGAAGAAAAAGATGAAGATGATAATTAACTAACGGTACACATAAAAGTTAACAGAGAGGTGACAGTGAACAAGAATGATGGGATGTAAGGAAAAGACCATTCTTCCATGATTCATGTATCTTTGTTCTTGAAAAAGACAAGAAGATGCCAGCATGACACATATGAGGGATAAAGTCAAATTCCCTTGTCTACAAGTTTTAAGAAAAAAGAATATTGAGTACTTTCCTTCCAAATTTACTTCCCAAAATGGGAGATAAGGATACAATGTATTGTCATAGTTACATAACCGCCCTTATAAATTAACCGATAAATAAATAAACGAATTTAGCTTTCTTTCGTAACCTCTTCTACATGTGGGATGTAAGGCTAATAATCATTGTTTGTTTGTATAACCCAAACGTAAAGTTAAGTTTTGTTCTGTCACGTCATACACAGAACATTTCCGTTATACAAAAACGATGTATATTCCACACAACAAGTGAACTTAACTAAAAATGGAGCACCAAGAGTCCCGAGCCGAATTAAGATAACCAGTCATCTCTAGCAACTAGTAACATTAGTTATATTCTTACCCCACTGGGAATGTGAAGAAAAGTTACTTTAAGATAAACACCAAACACATCAACTAATCAAAAAGTTACTTTCAGATAAACACGAAACACATCAACTAATCAAGTGTCATGCATGTAGACACACACATGCATAGTCACAAGAATACATCATCATACTCAGTAAATCCCACCAATAGCAAAGCTAAGGCAGGGTCTGAGGAGGGAAGATGTAGACAACCTTACCTCTACCCGTAGGAATAGAGAGGCTGCTTCCAGTGAGACCCCCAGCTCGATTGTAGTTTTGTATCAAGCCTTGGACCTAAGACACATAACACTCAAACAATCGGGACAGAGACTGATATCCAAACAGAAAAGAATACAAACCTTAGGCGACCGGTGTAAAGCAAGTCAATGACAAAGAATTTGATCCTAAAACAACACAATGCACCCTAATATTCTAAATACTTGTCAATGACAATCTCATTTCAACCATACAAAAATTAACAGACATACTTACCACAATCACAGTTCAGTTTTTTTTTTTTTTTTTTTTGAAATACTAATAACTTATGTACGATAATCATTCATGAAAATAATTTAAAAATCATTCAATCAGCAACAAATAAATGTAATTTTAACACCGAATTCAGATTGAATAAACAAAAATCTAAAATTACGGAAACTACAACACGCAATTTCATTAATCAAATTATCAATCTTAATTTTTTTTTAAATAAACCTAGATTTAACAAGCATGTGAAGATCCGTATATACCAGTATACAATCACTAACAAACTATAATTGACAATAATAATAATAAGAGAATTAATCGGACAAAATAACCTGAAAATTGGAGGGTCGATAGAAGCAAAGTAAACCGAATTTTGTTAAGAATAAGAATATTATTTACCTCGAGGATGATGATAATGGCGGTGGAGACTAGAATTGGGGGAAGGTCAGAGAGAGAGTGAAATGAGTCGAAGTTACTGGAAATATATTAAGGATCGGTTTTGACTGGGCCAACATGGTCAACTCACCAAATGCCAACCACTAATTTTTTTTATTTAGACTAGGTGACTTTTGTGTATCTGGGTTGCCACTTGTTAAACTATTATTGGTTGTATTAAAATTAAAAAAAGAAAAAAAATGAATCCAACGACCAGGTTGCTGAAGCAACCTAGGTCATGACCTAAAATTATATCCACTTGTCCAAACATGGTTGGTGCACCTTTTTTTTTTATTTATTACTAATTCCCCCATCAATTTAATTACTCAAATAACTTTTTATAATTAATCTTATAAGAAAAACTAAATACACAGTATTTCTTAAAATAATTTTGTGAACATTCCTATATAAATTTTATTAAAAACAGATTTTGTTAAAAAAACACATTTTTAATATAAAATAAATACTTATTTATAAAAGTTGGTTTAGGTTGGGTTGTTAATGGATATGAAAGGTTGGGTTGTAAATGGAAGAAAGAGAAATTAGTTTTTTAATAAAGGTTGAGTTGGGTTATGAATGTGAATGGTCTTAGTTGAATGATGCAAAAGCAAATGTTGTTTATGGGATGCTTTTATTTTATTTTAATTTGACTAAACACTTATTTAAATAAGATTTTTTTTATGGACGACTAGTTGGTTTAGTGATGTGCCATCAATTATACACATTTTTAGTGCATAATTACTTTAATGACTTTATAGTTGAAAATACTATTGAAATCGTTTATGTTTGATAAATGTAGGTTTCTAAGGTCTTTGAATGAAAAGAAGTGAAAAAAAGCATATAAATGAGGCAAAAATACAAGATTACAAGGAAATTAGCAAGTTGCCGGATAGACACGGCCGTACCAGGCTATGGGCATCGTGCACGACACCCAGGAGCACAAAGTCAACAAGTCAACCCATGAATGGTCAACAAAAGTCCATGATATACGAAAGCACGGTTGTACACGCCATGGCACGCCCGTGCTTAGCTAAAGACAAAGTGTGGAAGCTTAGAGGTGCGACAAGAATGACACATGTTCAAGCCCTGTCGGGTGCTCATAACAGAAATCTCAACAAAATGTACCGGGAAAAGACAAGAAGGAAAACTAATTGTCGAGACAAAGGACTAAGCACGCTCGCGCCAGCCTTGGTACGCTCGTGCTCACCTGCACCCAACCAGTCTATAAATAGAAGCCCTTGGCTGCCCATTTTCACCATCCCAATTCACTCGCTCCTCTTCCATTTTTCATAGACATACTATCTGATCCTGAGAGGTCACATAGAAGTTTGGGGCCACTCCAAGAAAACACTTGTAATAGCTTAGTTTTCAAAAGAGAGTGTACTTGTAATCAACAACTTTCACTTACTTATTTGATCTTACACTTAATCCATCATGATCCTTCACATGATCATTGTTTGTGGACAAGTTAGTATGGCCATTTCTAGCTAAACCCTTTGTGTTGCTTGGGTTGTAGATGAAGCTTGGTATGAATTAAATGTTTAAACTTTGAAAAACTGGTGTGTTATTGTAACACCTCGGAATTTGTGTCGAATAATATAAAGACACGTGTCTAATAACTCTCAAATATGCCTAATAATTTGGACGAGAGGGACTAATTTTGTAAAGTCACGAAAGTATGAATGTGGAGGGACTAAATATGAAAAATCCTAAAAAAAATTGAGTTCTGAAGGTCTCATACGGACCACAAGGACTGCCCATTACGTTCCGTAAGCATGTTTAAATATTTCTGCGCGCTTAAGGTCCTTACAGACCGTAAGCCATTACCCCTTACGGTCCGTAAAGGACTGCCAGTGGCAGTTTACGCTTGCTGCCCAAGTTCTTCTGCCCTCTTGCCACCTTGCACGCAAAGTGCCACCTATCTTCAGCTCTTAACACGTCCATGGACACCTGGAATGATCCTAGATCAGTTCTAAACACATGGATCAATCCTATGAATCATCTCCAACTATAAATACCCTTGCATTTGCAACTTGGAGACTTGCTCAACTCTATCACTTTATTCTGGAGTTCCTGATCAAAAGGACCTCCCTCTGAGTTCTAAACATTCTCTTGGACCACATGTAAGTGTTCCATCCCTGCTTTTTTTTTTCATTTTATAGGCTAATATTAGCCGAAAGTCAAGCAAATTGACTTTTGCTTTGACACTCGAATCGAACATGGCTATGTGATCGTAATAAGGTAGGAGTTAATCCCTCAAAAGGGCACCTCCTGGAAATCACGCTAAGTTGGTCAAATGACGGGTCAAAGTTATATTTAATAAAAAGTCAAAACGCAATTTTCGGAAAACTTATAAAACGAACTTGTAAATGTTTAAACACATGTTTTTGACATCATGTCAGTTGGTAATTAATATTAGAACATGTATAAATATAACAACGCTCCTAAAATTTATTAGAACATCCCTATATGTCCTAAAATACACCCCGAATACGAAAAATGGGCCCAAAATACCTTAAATTTTACAAAAATCAAATAAAACAAAAATCAGGGGGTCCTCGCGGGGCGCGATAGACTCCCCTTGGTCCGTCGCGGGCCGCAACAACTTGGCCACCAGGCTTAACCCGGTGCCACCACGTGGCATGTGCGTGTCGATGCTACTTGGTCAACTCAGCAACCCTAGAGCCTACTCCACCTAGCTCGCAGGCCGCGTAAGCCCTGTCCTCATCTTTCGCGGGGCGCGAGGAAGTGGCCGAACAACCCTATAAATAGAGGGCTTCGGCTCTCATTTCAAATCGCTCAAAATATCAATCTCTCTTTCAAATTTGAATTGTAGAAATAATATTGGGTACAATACCCCCTAATTAGCGAAACTCTGCCTACCCCCGGTTACATATTAGATACGCTGCCCGATTGATCTAGTGCTCTGTTGATCTATTGCTCCGTAACGCATGTCAAGGCTCTGCCTGACTCAGTCGTTGGAGTTCTGTCTCGGGGAGGATATAGCTAATGTAAATTTGGGTTATTATACTAACGCGTGTGCATTGTTTAATTTAATAGATAATAACCAGGAAGTCACAAGGAAATACCTAAATTAGCAATGTGAGTTAATCCTTCTTTTCATAAACTGTTTTTACAAAACCTAAATTGTTTTTATCTTATAATTAACAGTGATTGAGTATTTGTAATTCTACAATTATCGTCGGTATGTTGGGGTTTTGTATACAAAATTTGTTACTACACTGTGAGTAGTAACATTACCACAAGTCAGGATTGGCAGTACCGTGGGTGGTAATTAAAGTAGATGTAAACAAATGTAATTGTTGGATTGTCCTCAATGCTGTAAAATGATAAAACCTATTTTGATTAAACTGGGATTTACTTGCCAGTATTTCTTGCTGATAAAATTTTTTTAAACACATTTCAGGTAACAAAATGTGAAAGCCAATTAGAAGCCAGCTGGAGAGCACTGAAGGCTTGAAAAAGTAGCTATAAAAGTACCTAAATAAAGAAGAAGTTTTATTTCAATAAATTAGGGTTTATCCCTATAAACATGTTTGTCATAGAAATTTGGGAATTTCCCATGTATTTATTAATTATAAAAATGTGGTGTTTTACTCTGATAAAATATTTCCTAACTACGGTCCTGATGAAATTAATAAACACCGATACCACCAGCTCTGAGTAGGCCGCGGCCGCCCGCCTCCCGGGGCAGGGTTCGGGGGTTGCGACAATAAACATGTTTAGCCCATCATTTCCAGTTTACATGTCGGTGCGCAACCGAAAGTCGAGCAGTTTGACTTCTGCTTTGACTTTCGATTCTGACCCGAATTAGTAACTTTAGCTACTGATTCTAAGTTGCATTATGACCATAACTATATGTAGGATAACCCTCTAAGGTTATACTACTTGGTCATGATCAGTTCTTGAGTTTTTAGGCAAGTTCATGAATTATGCCATATTATACCGAAAATGCCCTTTTGGTGCATAATTTGGTTTTAAACCATAATGAACATATGAAATGGATTACCTACTGACTTGCTAACTTAATTAAAATGTTTTGGAATATTGAACTTGTTTATAGCTCATCCGATCACCCGATACCGCCTATGCGCGTACGGTTAGCTTATGTAACTAGTTTACGTAAGTTTACCGAATCGGGTCAATTCTTTTCAAATTCTTTCAATTTACAGAATGTAAATAAGTTTACCCATATTATACAAGTCTTAGTACTTGTGAGGGTTTAAACTACATTCTATTCGGCCATCGCTTAATCTAGCGTATCGTACCGTTTTCATTATTTTAAGTTAATCGGTCCAAGTCTATGACTTGAATAAGACCTGTCAACATTCTAATTGGTTATTATACCATTCATTTCAGACTAAGGCATTCCAGTAGATTGCAACCGAGCTTAGTTAATTGATATATTGGTTGTGCTTGTTATAATATCTTGCATTCTAAGATTATTAAGCCAGGTAAATACTCTTAACCTATTTTTCCTATACGAGCTTGGGATACGGTATATTATTACTGAATGGTCGGGTATGGGATCAAAGACCTATGTGTTGGGAATCCAAATAATCCGTTTTAATTCATATTACTTGAACTTAAACATTGGGGGTTAATACGACTGTGTCCTGGATATCCTCGGCTCATTTAATTGCAAGTGGCCACGACCTAAGTGTGGGGTGTAGGCATACACCTGACAGATGCTAATACTATATTAAAATGATTTTTATAACCCAATACGGGTTTACCCAATAAGGGTATAATGTCCTGTGTCGGTTAATCATGTTCTCGGCATAGTTTTCGGGCCCCATATGTATTGCCAAGCTTGTAAAACTGATAACATGAGAAATAGTTTATCCCAAGTTATTTATGAAAATATATGTACCATATATGCATAGAAATGATTTTGAAATATTTTCAAAATGTGTCAGTTATTTGTATTGACCAATGTAAACTAGCGTATCTTCAAAAGACTAAGTGATAGGTTGCAATGTTACGAAATAGGCTGGAAGTGCCTGGTAATGCTTAAGAGGAATTTGCAACTTCTTGCATTTGAAGCCTAGTAGTCCGCGTATTTCATCATTTTGTTATTTTTGATCCGCCTATGGATTTTTTGAATACATTCCGTCTGTATAAATTTTTGACCATTCGGACATTTATATTTGTAATAGTATTTTAAATCCAAAACTTCCACTGTGCTATTTGTGTATTTGATATCAATCGTCACGTACCCCAAGTCTGGGCCCACCGGGAAATCAGGGTGTGACAGTTATGTCTTTGATAATTCTTTCTGTTCTTATTCATTAATCAGGCATGTGATTCGGTTTTGGTCTTTGATCTTATAGGTGTTCTTGATAACCTCAATAGGTGAAGTTTATTAGTACACTCGTGGTGTGTGACAACCCGTATACTAATAAGGGAAATCTTATTTTGAAGTGATTGACCCATTTGTGGAAATACATTTTATGATCAACCCTTGTTTATTAAGGATATCATTATTTGCCTGCACGGTCTATATACTAGGCTTCAATGATGAGCCAAAGCTTATTTATGCGACTTGTCTAACATGGTCTATGTGTTAGGCTTGGCGCAAACTAAGAGTTGGTGAACCCATGTTAAAATCTATATGTCTTTATATATATTTTATTATTATAACGCCACCTGTTAAATAAAGATCAACCACCTTAACTAATCACCCATTAAATACAGATCAATCACCAAGTGCAACATATTGTAATATGCAAGGTCAAAGACGAAAGCTATATGATGAAGACTCAAAGACTACAAAACTCAAGAATGAAAGAACATCTACAAAGTTCAAAGCATGATACATCAAGAAAATAATTGAGAATTAGAGAGAATTAATTAAAACTCAAGTAAATTACAGTAATTAATGATGCGTATCATGTTGTGACTGTCTTATTGGGGTGTCTTGCTAGGCTTTGCTTGTCTATATGATGTGTATCATGTTGTTTGTGTTTCGTTTCTTACTATGTTACTCTTTCTATACTCTTTTTTTTGTCATGGGTAGCTTTCTAATTCAAAATATATTTTTGGTTTGTTGGTCTCTTGTTTGCTTTGGAGTCGGGGGTCTCTCTGGAAGCAGCTTCTTTGTCCCCATAGGTGGAGTTAAAGTCTGCCTACATCACACTCCTCCCGAGGCCCTACCAATAACTTTGTTATTTGTGGAATTTACTAGGTATGGTTGTGTGGAAAGTAATTAATTTTTCTTTAAAATTATTTTATAGTAAAAGTCCCAATTGAACTAAACAAGCTGATAATCAGCTAGTGGGACTTTGAATTTTGAAAATGGAAGTGTCTAGTTTGTTTATTTCCGTTGTGAGACATAATCATGGTAAGAGACAAAGAGTTTCCATAAATGGAAAGAAAACAACATGCTTCACCAAACGCCACCATGCTTTGAAAAACAAGTGTTTAAGTTAATAGATGTCAAAGGATTGCTTCGAAAAGTAAAAAAATCAGAGGTATGGATGTGTAAAAGGTGTTGAGGGTAGATTATAGTCGTTATACAACGTTCAAGATTCAAAATGATCTAAAAGACAATAGCTAGGAGATCAACAATCGATGGATCAACCGTGGGATTGGCCTTAGATTAGTCAGAGTTTATTTTTCTTGATTCTTGTGTATTGACTATAAATACAAGCCTTCCCTAACCTTTTCACTTGCCTCAGTTGCTCATAACACTTTTAAATGCATATCTAATTAATATGTCTCTAGTTCCCTTGATATTTACACATCAAATTAAAGAGGGATTAAAGATCAAATAACAAGAACAAAAAGAAGTTGTACTTCAACTTAAATATTCAAATCTTGTAATTGTGAGGTTATCACTAGCCAGTTGAGTGATATATTTGCAAGGGGTCTCACAATTGGGTGGTGCGAGATTTATCACCAATGTGATAGAGTGGTGGTTAAGAAAACGTAAAGTTAGTTACTTGGTGTTCATTATCTAGAACTAGTAAGGAAACGTAATGACACATTATAGAGATAGGGGGTTGAAGAAGGTGATCACAATCTTGAATTAGTGAAAGAGCTTATACCACTGATCTATTTTGTCTGATAGAAGGATTTTAGTGGAGAAACTCTTGATTGGAGAATCGAGGAGAGAACGTAGAGTGGATTAGTTAAGCATCCACTTGAACATATATAAATCAGTTTTGTCTTTTTAACCTTTAACTTTTTTACTTTCATTTTTTATTTATATTGTTGGGTTTCAAACAAGTCTAAACAAATCAAGTTAGTGGTTTTAAGGAAGAAAAAAATAAGAAAACCTGCTCAACCCCACTCCCACCCCCTCTAGTTTTCTATAGTTGGAATAACCAAAGATGAGAAAATGGATTTAGCTTTGTCACCTTGTCCCATATAAGTGGGATGACAAAACTTGAAATGGTCTATAAGGAATGACACTCTTTATATATTGTTTACTTTGGATAAACACTAGCGGGGAATGTTATGGGTGAATATTTTGATCAATATTCTAGACTAAAGCTAAAAATCTGGGATAACGAATAAGTTTGATATCCTGAACTTATTTCTTATGTTCCACTAATTTATTTCTTGCATGTGCTATTTGATTATTGCAGGGAAAAGTATAAATGACTTGGTCAAGCTCAAGACTCGGGCTTATTGGTTATAAGACGAACATTGGAGTTGGTGAAGAAGTCCTTAACGTTCACAAGGGAATATTTTGTGTATCCCAGAAATTTTGGGATATTTGGTTAGATCTCTAGACTCTATAATAAGGCTAATCTGATTGATTAGGCATGTTACACGCAACCCTACACTCTGATTTTGGTTATCATTTACATTCTTACTTGCAGCTCACTCGCAACAATCACTTTCACCTACACTCACATTAGCAATCATTGTATTACCGATCAGAATAGTTCTCAAGTTGTAATTTTGTGTACATTCAATACTAAAAAATGTGGCAGACTTTCCAGTCGGTGCTCGAGGTTTTCTGTCGACGATCTCGATAGATCACAGATTTTCCTCGTAACATCGTGTGTTCTTTATTGTCTAAACATTTACACATTCATCTTGATAATAGGAAATATGAGAACACCAGTATTTATGTTGTTTGTTCGGTACCAGTACTCAATAAAAAATGGTAATCTCCTTTTTAATAAAGTTTATATCAGAATCTTGAAAAAATATACATATAATTGTGTATTTAGATATTTGAAAAATGTTTACAAAACGAGTTGTTATAAAAACCTATTAAATAATTCATGAAATATTCTTGAAAAAATTGATTGACCAAAATATTACCTTTTAATAATAATAACTAGCAAAAACATCCGGCGCTACGTGTCGGGAATTTGTTTCCTTAGCCCCCGTCCCGCGCTAAGTAGTAAGCAAAAATCGACCAAAACCGGTAAAAATCCAAAGGAAAAAATCATGGATAAACGTTAATAATAAGATCCTAATTATATAATAACTTTAAGAGGTTGTTTGATAATCTTGTGCTTAGCCATCAAGAGGCATGTCTGGTTATAAGGAGTTAACCACTTAATCGGTCGGCATGTTTGTATAACTCCATGAACTTTTAAGATTTCTCTTTTAAGTGAAAAAAATATATTCTACCCCTGATTGACTAAAAAATAAACTCTTAGCAGAATCATTAAAATGATGCTAAACATCCCCTAAATATTTCACGTGTATCATTATTAACCACATAATGTTTAAACCAAATACTAAAAGAATTCAATGAATGAATTAATTAATTTTATTTTTCATGCTACAGAAATAAGTTATTTCCATGGTTCAAAAAAATTATTTTTCATGGTTCAAAAACTTTATTACATAACATAAATATAAAAGGATTATAATGAAACACAACATACTATGTTTGTACATTAAGCACCCATTGTCAAACTACGCTAAATTAGCTGTTAAGGCCAGATTTCCACAATCTCTTAAAAATCAACACTTACACACAAACCCTATAAATATTCTTACAAATCTTCGTCACATCATCGCCACTTTTTCATATAATTTTTATAACAAAATATAATTGAATATCGGTACCAGTATTAAGTATTAACGTTGTTCGTTCGGTATCAGTACTCAGTAAAAAATGGTAATCTCCATTTTAATAAAGTTTATATCAGAATTTTGAAAAAAAAAACATAATTGTGTATTTAGATTTTTGAAAGTGTTTAAAAACCTAGTTATTATAAAAAACCTATTAAATGATTCATGAAATATTCTTGAAAAAAATTATTGACTAAAATCTTACCTTTTAATAACAATACAAAACAAATATGATATCTGTTATGAATGCATTCAGGCCCATAGGCCAAGTCTGACCTAATGTTAATGGGCTTTAGGGTTTTTGTTGTATTGATCTATATATATATATATATATATATATATATATATATATATATATATATATATATATATGATATATGTACATGAAATACGGGTGAATCAAATCTTTTTCTTATGTTTGCTCTCTTGTTTATAACACGTTATCAGCACGATTGCTCTCTTACATCAGTTTTTTTATCTCATTCTTTTTCAGAAAATTATCATGGGAGATCCTTGACAATCTTTCGAAGATCCTTTTTGGTTATTGCTAGCATTGTGAAAAAATCAAGCGAGCACCGTAGATAAAAACCGAAGGAGAGTTACTAGGATAGGTGATGGTTGTAATGGCTACGTTGCAGTCACAACTCACAATCTCCAGAAACTATGACATGTGCCCACAGTGATAGACACTGAATTCTTCTGTTTTTCCTTTTTAGTCGACAACCAGGTAACAAGTAATTTCCTTTTAATAATATATATTATGATCATAGCACAAGCTAGGTAGCAGCTAAGTTTTAAATGAAAATATAATGCTGGGTTTCTGACCGTAAATTTAAATGGTGGTCGGAGATCTGTTATAGGTCTCAATCAAAACCTACTCAATCAATTGGTATGTTACCTTCCATTGTGAATTCGATCATGTGATGCAACATCCAATTTTTTTTTACGGTAACACGGTCGGTTGTTTGTGAGGGCTCAAGAAAATGGAGTGGCCTGTAACTCTAACAGTCGGCAAATTTTTCGTCTTTTCTTGATTTTCCTTCGAACGGTTTTTCCTTAATTTTTCCCTGATGATAATGAAAAAAAAATCAAATGACTGTTGGCGCAACTTTTTAGCAACTGAGACTATTACTTTAAACTTAATACATTATTTTTTTTCAT
Source organism: Helianthus annuus (assembly GCF_002127325.2). Taxonomy (NCBI): domain Eukaryota; kingdom Viridiplantae; phylum Streptophyta; class Magnoliopsida; order Asterales; family Asteraceae; genus Helianthus; species Helianthus annuus. Next base: position 120,584,738 of record NC_035448.2, on the reverse strand, counting down.
TACATGAGTCATGCATTAACATGGGGAATTGAATAAATTAATGCTCTCACGTAACTTAACTAAAAATGATATAAAACCCAATGATATTCATGACGGGTTTTTTTCACAAATGTTACTTTCTGTTGGTTGGATTTGATGAGACCAACAATATAACTATACACAATTAATTAATTAAATGACATCTTTATTAATAAGTTAATTTCATAAAATAATGTAACTATACACAATTAATTAATTAATCAATCAATTAAATGACACCTTTATTAATAAGTTAATTTCATAAAATGTAACTATACACAATTAATTAATTAAACCATTTAATAAAGGTAGTTGACCCAAAACCGATAACACATCAGCCCGTTATAATAACAAAGTCCGCCATTCCTGCATCACCTAACTTTGTTAATATATAACGAGAATACCTATTCAACGAGTTAATCCAATACCCCACTACAAATGTTGATAATCACTAAAATTACCAACACTTTCTTCAATCCTCGGAAATTCAGTTGTTTTTTTTTTCTTGACATGACAAGCAAATTAACAAGAGCTTAATCTCTTTAACACTTACACACACATATATGTATATGTATAATGTCCTAGGATTGTGTGTGATTTATATATGTAATTGATATGCATATAAATTGTGAATAATTAACATGCATATAACTTGCTTATGGGTAGATATTACGGATTTCATTTGTTTAGCAATACTTTTGTTGGTCTCATTGTTTTAGATAGCATATATGTTATATGTATTGCCTTTTGACAAGTTAAATGTGCTAAACAAATTAATACAAATTTCATTGGTAGCTGGTTACCAAACAACTACGCTGAGATAAACATTGTTATGCTTTCGTGATTTGATATTTCAGCTTATTACAATGCTATGCATAGTCAACATAATTAATTGTATGGTTATTCTTCTAATTGCTTGTTGTTGCTAAACAAATATTAATAGACATTGATATAGTCATTAGAAATGTGCCCTCACATGAAAATGATGAAAAATAGCTATGAAAATAATTAGTGGACTTTAGCTTAAGTAAACTACTCTGATGTTAGTTACTTAAATTGATAGATAATAATTCATTTGAGTTGGTGTTGATGCTCATTTATACTGAATTTCACATGAATCCTAAATCAATGTTGAGATCCCGAAGTTCTCCCAAATGTATACAAAGTCCCGTTTGTTTTAATAATGATTTTTCAAGTTCAACCCAAACTTTAGTTCATCACACTTGGCGTTTTTGACTAACATATAACCTAGTGATGGAAAACCTTATGAATAGTACATGTTTTCCCTCTAAACAAAGGCTAAAACTATAATATTTCTCCTCCATGACGTATTCTAGACGTGTGAAGATACCCGATCGACATGTTTGACCACCAGAAGTTAGTCATCCTTTGAAAAGCTTGCTATAAAGCTTCTCGACATGCTCCTGATGCAGCAATACCGAGAATGTGATTTCACAAAACGCTCGGATGTAAATGTTATAATTTGTTAATGTCACCAGAGGAGCAAAGGATTATCAGACGTAGTATAGGCCTTACGTGTGGATGATCATGAAAAAAAAACTGACATCTATGGCCCAAACATATGCAAATCTAGAAGCTCTAGTAGAGCGATCACAAATTGAGGTGGCAAATGTCTGATACACATCACAACTAACACTGTCACTAACATAAGTAATATAATTTTTAGTTGTCTTGGTAGAGACGCTATTGATACTATTTCACGTGTTAATAGCATATTAAATGCTCCAGAAGAGCATCGATAGTTTACCCGCTGATATCGAATTTTGTAATTCATAATGCATCATATTCTAATGTATACCGAAGAAATTTATTAAGTTTCCACTATGTTTGAATGAAAAGTCATCACCTTGGAATGGTGTAAAAGAAAATGTACTAAATATCTAAAATATATCATATAGCAAATATGGCCAGAAGACTATATTAGAAGTTACTAGAAATGATACTAATTTTACACAATATTCTATTAAATCAAATATGGTGAGTAACCAGAAGTTACTAGCATATTTATACGTTCACCACATGGCATGACCAAATAGGTCATCAAGATAGCATCATGATATGCTAAACAATCAAACATGCTAACCGACACCTTAGCACCTCTAAGTAATCTAAAAACATTGCTCCCAAAATGCCTTATCATATGTCTAGTTAGTTTTTTTTTTGTGGCAAATAAATTTTTATGCCCTTCCAAACAATAAACTCCTACAAACAATCCCTCTTATATGGGGCCATTGAAATGCACAGTTGTGTGGATTGTGGCATTCATACATGGTTACATGTGAGTTTTTAGCTACCCGTATGTAGCATATGCCCAACACTTTGGAACGTTGTTTTTTTGACATGGTTTAACACTGTTCTTTGACAACCCAATTGTAGGGACCATTGTTGGGCACAATGTGAAATATAGTGAGAGGCATACGTAGTCGAGACGGAATTCGTCGATTGATTATATCAATTCAAAACCAACTGCTTGTCACAAATGCTCCCCATTACAACTGGTCTTCTGAAGAGAACCAACTTTCCATTTTTTTATATATTTTGTTGTGCAGCCTATGTACCAATAGCACCACCATAACATATAAAATGGGATATGTACATCGTATTCCCAGTCTTAGGGGGAGACAAGAAAATGAAAGACTGGTAACATAAAAAAATGCATCATATTATATATCGACCCCTGAAGTGGTCAACGCAAATCTGAAGTCCAAAAGAAAGAGCGCGTATTTGCAAATAATAACAAATGAAATACAAGATGCATTCACTATCACAAATAAGGTGACAAAGTCACATATACCAGCTTAAACTTATCTGCTCGAATGGAAGTACTCACAAAATGATTATCATATTAATAAATTGTGAGAGATAAATCGGTTCCAAAAATATAAAACCCACAAACACAAAAAGAGTAGAGTAACATAGCTGGTGTAACCCCAAAAGAGGTGGCACATAAAACACCATAAGTGGTTGCATACAAAACTCCAGAAGTGGTTGTATACTAAACCTTAAAGAAGGTTGTTGTCAAAACCCCAAAAGAGGCTAATGAAGTTCTAAAAGAAACTCTAGTACCAAACAAATATGAGATCGCGATATAAGTACAATATGGAACCGTAATGAAACACGTGTAAAATGATATATTTGATTATGCTATAGCAATAGATGTAATCGATGAAAAAAAAGATTACGTATATAGAAAGTGTGAAAGAGTGTACGCACACAAATAGCCAAAATGGCTACATGACTTAAGATTGAACTAAATTTGCTCGACAAACTAAACATTTTCGAACCAGCAGTTCGAACACCCATAGACGTCAAACCAGTAGGTTATAAATGGGTGTCTTTAAATAAAAGGAAACGTAAATAATGAGTTTTTGCGATGTAAGGCACGCATTTTAACATAATGATTTTTCCCAAATCCCAGCAGTTGATTTTGAGGAAACTTATACCCCTGTAGTGGATGCGATAATCTTTGGATGTTTAAGCGGCCTCGCAATCTCAGAATGACTTCAGATAAACAACTTATGGTGTCATCACCGTTTACATGTACGAGACAATTGCAAATGACATCTGCATGAAAACCCCTGAAGGATTAAAAATGCTCAAAGTATTATGAAACAATAACCCCATATCTGTTATATATATAAATTTTAAAGGAAACTACTCGTATGTGGTACATTCGACTATACTCTGAAAAGAGAGGTATAATTTTGATAAAATGAGCTACATCTATTTAACAAGATTTCACTCTTACAGTGATAGTGTAAACATCATCGAGATGGAACTCTCAAACTAAAGATGAAAATTTTGAATGACCTTTACAAAGTGTAGTTATTCTCGACCTGTAGTTCGAGTATATATGTACTATTTTTGCTCATCAATCTGGCTACATCTAGATTCTAGAAGACGTTATATAGAAAAAGCTCATTCGTTGAGTACATGAATGATTGCCTGATCGCTTGACATAGAAAAAATATTCTTATCAACCCCAAGAAAAGGATGTTGAACTACTTAGTCAAGAAGTACCATACTTAATTGCGATCAGAGCATTGACGTATCTTGCAAACAAGACGACATCTGATATTACGTTCTTGCTAGATGTATTGGTAAGATTACAGTTCTAATCTCAAATGTTGCACTCTTTTTCCCTTCACTAAGTTTTTCCCATTGGGTTTTCTTGGTAAGGTTTTTAACGAGACAACATAACTAATCCAGTAGTATCAGTTTATCTTATAGGTCCCGAAGTACTAATTTAACATCATCATAAATCATGTTGTTAATTATGTATAATGCGTAGTGCACTCTTTTCCCTTAGCTACGATTTTGTCCCATTGGGTTTTCCTGGCATGGTTTTTAACGAGGCAGAATTATAAAGCGAATTAAATAATTATTTGACATATTTACAAACTCGAGACACGGGATAGTTCCACAAGAACAATATGGCGTCCTGGGTTATGACTGATATATATTAGACTCGGATAGAGTTCGATCTCAATCCAGATACAAGTTATGAAGGTCGAAGATTTCAGCATATTTAAGAAGTATGTAGATTAGAGTTGATAAAGAGAAGCTCAAGCTATACTGTATGAAGACAATATAGACAACAACACTCAAATCAAAGAAGACTACGCCAAATATCAAGTCAAGCAATTGTCACAGAAGATTGGATTCAACATCATCAAGATTTACAAATAAAATTGAGGGGGAGTAATGTACCCATAATATACACAGTGTATGTACTCTTTTTCCTTGACTAAGTTTTGTCCCACTGGGTTTTTCTTAGTAAGGTTTTAATGAGGCAACATAACTGGTCCTGCAGTATCAGTTAACATCGGTCCTGAAGAATCATGTAAACATTATCTAGTAGTATAATGTTAACCGTGTATGTGTATTTCTAAATGCCTGAGGGGGAGTGTTATGAATGCAGACATTCAGGCCCATAGGCCAAGCCTGACCTAATGTTAATGGGCTTTAGGGTTGTTGTATTGATCTATATATGTGATATATGTACATGAAATACGGGTGAATCAAATCTTTTTTTTATGTTTGCTCTCTTTTTTTATAACAATATCTAATTATATAATAATTTTAAGAGGTTGTTTCATAACCTTGTGCTCAACCATTAAGAGAGCCATTAAGAGGTATGAGTTAATCTCTGAGTTGGTCGGCATGTTCGTAAAACTTACTCAAGAATAGGCTCCATAAATTATTAAGATGTGTCTTTTAAGTGAACCAAAAACACTCTACATCTGAACTAAATAAAAAATAAACTCTTAATAGAACTATTAAAATAATATCAAACACCCCCCAAGTGTTTCACGTGTATCATTATTAACCAAGTAATGTGTAAACCAAATACTAATAGAAAATAAAATTAAATGAATGAATTTTATTTCATGCTACGGAAACAAGTTATTTCCATGGTTCAAAAAAATTACTTTTCATGGTTCAGCTAAACTTTATTATATAACGTAAAGAGTTAAATGTCATTTTAGTCCCTGTGGTTTGGACAATTTTGCCAATTTAGTCTAAATGTTTCATTTTTCGCATGTGGGTCCAAAAAGATTTCACCGTTGCCATTTTAGTCCACTGGGTTAAACTTATCAATTTTTTCTATTAACAAAAAAGAAAATTCGATCATTTATATGTAATTCTGTTAACTAGAAGGACAATTTGATCATATAAACTGATCGAATTGTCTTTCTCGTTAACAGAAAAAATAGATGAAGTTAACTCAGTAAACTAAAATGACAACGGTGAAACCTTTTTAGACCACACAGACAAAAAACGAAACCTTTAGACTAAATTATCAAAAGAGCCAAACCACATGGACTAAATTGGTATTTAACTCTAAGGAGTAAGATCAAATACAAACCATATTTTTTATACAAACTGTAAGAACCGTATAAAAAATGGCATGTGGCATCGAATTAATTATAGAGAAATGGTAAAATAATAACTTAAATGATATCAATTATCCTGAATTCCTTATAATTATGCTAACAATCAATTAATTCTTTATTTGGATCTTCATTTTGTTTTCAATGTGCTAATAAAAAAAGTGCTGATATCAATTATCTTGATTAATTTTCATGTGCTAATATAATTCAAAAGTACTACTTTTATATATGTATTGTTTTAGTATGTGCTAATTTAATTTTTTTTAAGTGTTAGGATCTGTTCTCACGGTTTGTAGGATAAATTGTAGGATAAATATGGTTTGTACCGAACCAACCCCTTAACTCTAACATAAGCATAAAAGGGACAAAAAGGAAAGGATTGATAGTATACATACAAGTGGTTTAACCTAATTTAGGGTCAGCCGTCACACTTCATCTCCTGACTATCTCCACTGGTTTTCAAATCTTATTAACAAAACCAAATCGTTGCTGCAAGATCTGTTACAATTTTGTTCTCCTTCTGATATCGGTATGCTATGAAGGTCTGTATGCATGGGAGGCTTTTCTGTTTTAAGATCCCTTGGCGATTATTTTTCTCTCATTGTTGGAATTGGGGGTCTCGGAAATTTTAGATTTGAATTCTATCATGGTAAAATCTCATTCTTTTCTTTTAATCTTTGAACATATAAATACATGTTTCTGCCATTATTTGTTAACAATCTAGCATATATACTTGCCAGAATGTTAAATAATATGAACAACAAACCAGTTGATAAAAATCCCTTTTAAGCATCTACACACTCAACTATGATCTACTAGGTCTACTCATAAAGGGTAATCTGTAACAATATGCCATAAAGAATAAACCGCAACAATATGATGTCAAAAGAATAGCACGGTACATTCTCTAGGCACAGGTTTGTTCTTTTTTTAGAAAAGATTAGACCCCCTAAGTTTTGGAATTACATAAGTATCATATTATTAGGACACCCAAACTTCTTAAATCGACACCCTATACGAGTCATGTGTGAACTCTATACGAGCTATGTTGTCAAAAAGTGCATCGGGCGCGCGCCTAGGCGCTCAGGCGCAGCGAGGCCGGGCTATAGCGCCTCGTGGTAGCTTAGGCGAGATTCTGGGTTTTTTTTTGCAAAAAACGTTGCTTAGGCGAGCGCCCAGGCGCGAGAAAACATGGGCTCGGACGCAATGAAGAAGATGAAGAGAATTAACAAACCTGTTGAACTGCAACAATCACCTTCTGCTCCTACATTCTTCTCTCGTTCGCGTTTTTTTCAGCGGTTATTTTTCACAGATACCCTTTTAGGGTTTGTTATTTGGGTTTATTTATTTATTTACTGGGCCTTATTTTTACACAGATACCCTTTTACGGTTTTGTTATTTGGGTTTGTTTATTTACTTATTGGGCTTCCTTATTTTATTTTTGTTATATTTGACTTTTTTGCGCTTTCTATTTTCTCGCAATAGCAAAGTTGTATACATACGATTCTGGCTTAAAACTTTGTTTTGATATAATTTAATATTACTACTTTTTATATTTTGACTTGTTCATATTTTATAATTTTTAACATCTTTCCTTTTTCTTATAGGCCTTAACTATTTGCACACCTTGGCAGACCCTAACTATTATTATTATTGTTAAAAATTATATAACTATTGACAACATTATAATTATTATAATAAAAATTATTATTATTATTATTATTATTATTATTATTATTATTATTATTATTATTATTGTTATTATTATTATTATTGTTGTTGTTGTTGTTGGTGCTGTTGTTGTTATTATTATTATTATTATTATTATTAACGTAACTTTTTTTAGCGTTTCATGTCTCTAACTTATTTGAAGAATTGGGTACAAGAAACAGGAAAGGAGAATGGTTACGTAATTGTTACCCGCCGATCGAAAAATATTGGCGGTACTACTGGGATGGTATGGCTTGTGTGCGACCGTAGTGGTGAGCACCGTAGTAAAGCAACAGTTAGGAAAGCTGGTAGCAAAAAAATCGGTTGCTCATTTTCATTACTCGCCATCCGGGACGTGACGAATGACACGTGGGAGTTAAAAGTGGACAACGCGAACCATAACCACGAACCTACGACGAGTCTGTTGGGCCACGCTTTTGTGCGAAGATTTACTAAAGTCGAATACAAGCTAGTGGAGCAGCTAACTGCTCAAAACAGGGAGCCACGTATCATATTTCAAACCCTAAGAAAGCCATTCCCCGACAGCCTGCATGTTGAGAAAGACGTGCAAAATGCGGTACATAAAATTAGAGCGACACTGATGGACGGAAAGACTCCTATGCAGGCACTGGAAAAGCGTGCTGCATGACAACCGATTCATTTACGACACCCGACAGGAACCCAAAACAGATGTCGTAACAGAGATTTTCTTTGTTCATCCTTATTCAATCACTATGTGGCGTGCATTCCCGCACGTGATGTTGATCAACGTGACCTACAAAACAAACATCTACAACATGCCATTTGTCCAGGTTGTGGGTTTGACGTCGACCAACAAGTCTTTTTGTATCGCACATGCCGTTATTTGCAAAGAACGAAGGGATAACTACATCTGGGTGCTTGAGCGGATCAAGTCAATGTTGCATGAATGTATGATGCCGCGTGTGATAGTCACGGATAGAGAGTTTGCCCTAATTAACGCGTGTGCTAAAGTATTCCTGAACGCATCTAGGCTTCTATGCCAGTTTCACATCGAACAAAATATATGTAGACATTGCAAGCAAGGGTTCAATAAAGAAGATTGGGGGAAATTTATGTCGTACTGGCGGAGAGTGTGCGAATCTGCTTCAGAGCCCATGTACAAGTACAACTTGGAGAAACTGTATAACCGACTCGTGGTTGCCAAGCGAGAAAGTAAGTGTTCCTTCAACAAACGACTCACCCAATCTATTATATTTTACACACGCTTTTACATTTCATTATATTTTACACACGTTTTTACATTTCATTATATTTTACACACTTCGAGAAACCCCTACGCAGCTCTGTTCTTCCCCAAATAAAAAACACACACATATACAGAGACATACGAAGGAGACTACGTATAGGCGACCGTATACGACACGAATTCGAAGTATAAACCAGGTATTTACTCAACCTATTTAACTAATTTTGATTTTTTTAGTATTTTATCCGTAAATCAGGGGTGCATCTTAGGTAAATTAGGGTTTACAGTGAATTAGGGGTGTTTGTTCGATTGTTGTGTGAAGTTGGGGGGGGGGGGTTATTGTTCTTGGTCGATTGATGTTCTTGTGTGAATTAGGGGTGTTTGTTTGATTGTTGTGTGAATTAGGGTTTACAGTGAATTAGGGATGTTCTTGTGTGAATTAGACAACTGAACGATTTAATTTGATCACAATTTACAGCAACAATCCAAAGGAATCTTCTCTCATTTTCTTATCTGTTCTTATTTTGTTGAATGTATGCAATGTATCAATTAAGTTAGGGCTAAATGAATGGTATGTTGTTAAGATAAGATGATCACATCTAACTGCTTAATTAGGTCGGTTTTCAAAAACTAGATTTAAATGCACACTCAACATGTTTTAATTGGATTCGTGGTCCATTTAGCTGATTTATATGAAAATCTTGGGTTGAACAGACAAACCAAACTGACTAGACTGGGGAAATTTTCGCCAAAATGGTGGATCGACTTATGCAAATTTATTTGGTTTTCTACTTTCAATCCATTTTGGTTTATGGTTTTGTTTAATCCATAAACCAAAATGGATTTAAAACAACCATAAATCAAATAAATAATTTGCATAAGTCCACCATTTTGGCAAAAGAATTCTGTGTCGGCTAGGCCGGCTGGTTTAAGTGTTTTGGTTTGCCTTTTTAGTTTCTTTTCCATAAGGCCCTAACTATTTGCACAACTATAGAGGTAACCCTATACGTTGCGTGTAGGTCTCTACGCAGCGTATGTAAGGGGCAGGTACACGACCAGACAGTCAAACCTAGTATGCATGGTATCTATGAATTAATCGGTGCCTATGGAGGGATGCCATATTATATAAAAGGGTGTGTCGTATAAGATGAATTAGGTTAGTATTTTGAACGGTTATTAACCCAAACGGTTACTATTATATGCATGAGGTTTAGGGGCAAGGGGCAAATGGCAAATAGTTAACACCGTTAAAGTGCTTTTTGCAAAGTTAAGTTGGTTTTGTATAAGGATATAATTAGGCACGAGAAACAGTAGTTTGTTTTTTTGTGTTTAGTTATAAGTTGGGCAGCCGCAAACGACTGCGAGATTGCAGCCGATAGGGTACAGTTTTAAGTGTGAAGTATCGAAACGATCATGGACAAATATTAAATTGGTGACATAGAGAAATCCTACAAAATTGCTCCCATTAACAGTTAATTTATATCATTTAAACTTTTGAGGTTTTGGGAGTATATATAGTTTTAAGTTTTTGTCATTTAAACTTTTTGGCTCATAGATATGCATGGTTTAAACAGTGTCATGTTTCAACAAATATTAAATGGCCCTAACTATTTGCACATCTTGGCTGTTTAAACGCCCGTTTGCAGCCGTAAATGAGCGTTTAAACGGCTGCAAACGCAGCCCCAAACGACAGCGATTTCGCAGCTGTTTGCGGCTGCGTTTGCAGCCGTTTAAACACCTGTTTACGGCTGCAAACGCAGCCACAAATGGCAGCGATTTCGCAGAAAACTGTTTTATTTTAAATATAGTTTACTGTTTTTGGTTTATCTAATAAATTTTTTGGTTTTCAGGACGAGAAAGATGGAGGATGAAATGGATATAGAACAAATTAATCCGGCGCAGCCGCAGCCACATGAGCGTCAACCGGCGGATCCTCTCGAGAATCACCCGTATTTGGAGTTTCCTCTGGAATCCGACGCTGCTCTCCGTTGCGAGAAGCGTCGGAAGATGCATGTCGGTGCCAATTTTGCGGTTTCTTGGAAAACCCTCCGGCAGCTCGCGGTTGAAGATTAGGTGCGGGAGTTTGTTCCCCTTGATTCACCGTGGGATCGACTGTTCGAGCTATCATTTACTCTTAGCTACAGGGAGATACTGATCGAGTTTCTGTCGTCGTTCGAGTTTCATCCTCGTCTGCCAGATCATGCTGTGGACCCCGCGCAGCCCCCTCCCCCGCCTGAGATTTCTTTTTGCATGGCTGGCCAGGCGCGTTCTATGTCGCTTGCAGAGTTTGCGGTGCATAGCGGTTTGTATACGGAGGCTGAGATCGCTACGGATCTATATACGACGGTACGTTTAACACAAATTTTGTATTGTTATTATTATTATTATTTTAATATATAACATTTAAGCTTTAATATTAATTTAACGTTTAATAAACATTCGTGTAAACAGGGGTTGGTAATGGTTGATAAACCCACGCTTTTAGGGTTTTGGGCTCAGATCGCGGACATCCGTCATTGGGACCACCGACAATCCAAGGGGAGGGTTACGCTGATTAAGAATCCGCTCTTCAGGTACGTTAGTTATTATTATTTTAATAATAGTTATTATTCTTATTATTATTTAAATAGAAAATATATTTTTTAAACCTAAATTGTTTTTTTTTTCTAAACAGAAAACTGTTTCTTTTAAACAGTTTTTTTAAACAGATTTTTTTTAAACAGAATTTTTTTAAACATATTTTTTTTAATTATTTAGTCGAAGTCAAACCGTAAGGCGCATAGGTCCTTAACGAGCGTCGAAACTATGATCGTCGTTAAAATATAAAACTTCGATCTTAGTTTCGACGCTCGTTAGGGACCTACGCGCCTTACGGTTCGACTTCGACTAAATAATAAAAAATATATATATATATTTTAACGACGAACTTAGTTTCGACGCTCGTTACCGTACGCGCCTTACGAACGACGTCGACTAAATAATATTTTTTATCATTTAGTCAACGTCGTCCTAAGGCGCGTACGGGCCTAACGAGCGTCGAAACTAAGTTTGTCGTTAAAATATTTTTTTTATTATTTAGTCGAAGTCGAACCGTAAGGCGTGTAGGTCACTAACGAGCGTAACGACGAACTTAGTTTCGACGCTCGTTAGGGACCTACGCGACTCGGTTCGACATAGACTAAATAATAAAAAAAAATATAATTTAACGACGGTCTTAGTTTTGACGCTCGTAAGGCGCGTACGGTCCTAACGAGCGTCGAAACCAAGTTCGTCGTTAAAATATTTTTTTAATTATTTAGTCGAAGTCGAACCGTAAGGCGCGTAGGTTTCTATCGAGCGTCGACAAAAAACTGTTTTTTTTAAATAGAAAATATTTTTTTTAAACTTAAATTGTTTTTTTTTTTAAAACAGAAAACTGTTTTTTTTAAACAGATTTTTTTTAAACATAATTTTTTAAACAATTTTTTTTTAAACAGATTTTTTTTAATTATTTAATCGAAGTCGAACCGTAAGGCGCGTAGGTCTCTAACGAGCGTCGAAACTATGATTGTCGTTAAAATATAAAACTTTAATCTTAGTTTCGACGCTCGTTAGGGACCTACACGCCTTACGGTTCGACTTCGACTAAATAATAAAAAAAATATTTTAACGACGAACTTAGTTTCGACGCTCGTTAGGCCCGTATGCGCCTTACGGAGACGTCGACTTACGGTTCGACATGAACTAAATAAAAAAAATCTGTTTAAAAAAAAAATCTGTTTAAAAAAATTATGTTTAAATAAAAAAATATTATTTAGTCGACGTCGTTCGTAAGGCGCGTACGGGCCTAACGAGCGTCGAAACTAAGTTCGTCGTTAATATATTTTTTTATTATTTAGTCGAAGTCGAACTGTAAGGCGCGTAGGTCTCTAACGAGCATCGAAACTAAGTTCGTCGTTTTAAATTTTAACGACGAACTTATTTCGACGCTCGTTAGAGACCTACGCGACTTACAGTTCGACATGGACTAAATAATAAAAAAATATAATTTAACGACGATCTTAGTTTTGACGCTCGTAAAGCGCGTACGGTCCTAACAAGCGTCGAAACTATGTTCGTCGTTAATTTTTTTATATTTAGTCGAAGTCGAACCGTAAGGCGCGTAGGTCTCTAACGAGCGTCGAAACTAAGTTCGTCGTTTTATATTTTAACGACGAACTTATTTCGACGCTCGTTAGGGACCTACGCGACTTACGGTTCGACATGGTGTAAATAATAAAAAAAATATAATTTAACGACGATCTTAGTTTTGACGCTCGTAAGGCGCGTACGGTCCTAACGAGCGTCGAAACTAAGTTAACGACGAACTTATTTCGACGCTCGTTAGGGACCTACGCGACTTACGGTTCGACATGGACTAAATAATAAAAAAAATATAATTTAACGACGAACTTAGTTTCGACGCTCGTTAAAGACTTAGGGGCTGTTTGGTAACCTCTTAATGACCATTCAGATGCTACCTCTTAATGGTTTAAAACCTCTGAATGAATAAGAGGTAACCTCAAGTCTGAATGGTTAAGAGGTAACCTCTGAATGGTAAATCATCACATGTCACATTCTTCTACCTTCTCATTGGGTAAAATTCTTAATGGTTCCATTAAGAGGTAACCTCTTAATGACCATTCAGAGGCTACCAAACAGCCCCTTACGCGACTTACGGTTCTACATGGACTAAATAATAAAAAAAATATAATTTAACGACGATATTAGTTTTGACGCTCGTAAGGCGCGTACAATCCTAACGAGCGTCGAAACTAAGTTCGTCGTTAAAATATATATTTTTTTATTATTTAGTCGAAGTCGAACCGTAAGGTGTGTAGGTCCCTAACGAGGGTCGACAATAAAATCGTCGTTTTATGTTTTAACGATGAACTTAGTCTCGACGCTCGTTAGGGACCTACGCGCCTTACGGTTCGACTTCGACTAAATAATAAAAAAATATATATTTTAACGACGATCTTAGTTTCGACGCTCGTTAGGCCCGTACGCGTCTTATGGACGACGTCGACTAAATAATAAAAAAAATATAATTTAACGACGATCTTAGTTTCGACGCTCGTAAGGCGCGTACAGGCCTAACGAGCGTCGAAACTAAGTTCTTCGTTAAATTTTTTTTTATTATTTAGTCGAACCGTAAGGCGCGTAGGTCCCTAACGAGCGTCGACACTAAGATCGTCGTTTTATATTTTAACGACGAAGTTAGTATTGACGCTCGTTAGGGACCTACGCGCCTTACGGTTCGACTTCGACTAAATAATAAAAAAAAAATATTTTAACGACGAACTTAGTTTCGACGCTTGTTAGGCCCGTACGCGCCTTACGGACGACGTAGACAAAATAATAAAAAAAATATAATTTAACGACGATCTTAGTTTCGACGCTCGTAAGGCGCGTAGGTCTATTACGCGCGTCGAAATCCGTAACGAGTCAAATATATATTGTTTTTTTATCCTCATTTAGTCGATGTCGTCTGATTATTATTTTCTGACTAGTTTCCTTTTGTGCAGGTATTTGCACAAAATGATTTCCACTTCGATTACTGCTCGAAACAAAAGCCGGGAGTGGTGTACCAGTGGTGACTTGTTTTTCTTATATTGCCTCTTATACAAGAGGTCGTGCGCTCTCGCCTACGGGTTGGCGCAGTACTTCGCCTCCGCGCATCATCGACATGAGCGCGGACTGTTATACGGCGGCGCCTACGTGACTAGGATAGCCCTTTCGTTGGGCTATCATCCGGAGAGTGACCGCGACCGTGTAGGCCCGGCGAAACAGCCGAAGCGGTTGGGGATGAACACATTATCCGGAATGCACGTTACCAAAGATTTACCATGCGGGAAGCGGTTAAAGAATCAGGACGGCGAGCAATACCAGCTTACACAGCTGCCGGCACAGTTCGCTCCGGTATTTCCCCTGCGCGATCCGGAGGTGCCGGAGCCGCATGAGCCGGCCGTTGTCATTCCGGAGCCACCACACCCGCGTGGACCACTCGGGGCGCCTCAGTTCCCATGCCATGTTTGGCCCGGTCCTGACCCATCACATCAGGGGCTACTTCGGTATGTTGAAAGGAACAACTATCTGTTGGATTGGGTATCTGTTGGATTGGGTGGCTGCATGAGCGCCGACAGCATGACGGGTTACCTCCACGACCCTTCATTACGGATGCGGAATGGGATCAGCATCAGCAGCAGGAGCAGCAGCCATAGTATTTTATCATCTTATCATTTTGCTGTATATATCAAACTTTTGGTGTACATATAAAACTTTTGATGTAAACGGTTTAACATATTCAAACAGTACCCAGGTATTTCCACTTATTTAAGCTATAATATTTTAAAGTTATAGTATTCGAACCGTATATACGCTTTTCAAAATTTTAACATTACACGCTTTTCGACGACATCGACTAAATAAATTAACGACGACGTCGACTAGATAATAAAAAACATTACATATTTTTAACTCGTTATATATTTTAAGCGAGTTAATGTTGTAGCCGGGTAAGAATTTATACCACAAATAGGCCGAATATTGAAACAAAATTCACAAAGGTTATATACGCTGCGTATAGAGCTATACGCAGCGTATATAAACCTTGTAAAAATCTGATGCTTTAAACCTTCCAAAATGACCCCAAATTTTCAGATGGTTTATATACGCTGCGTAGAGAGCTATACGCAGCGTATATAAACCTTGTTTTCTGTGCAATGATTGGTTATTAGGCACTGAAATCCATGGTTTATAAAACAATATTAATGTAATAATTGATGATACTTAATATTAAACTAGGCCTAAACAAGTCTAAAACACATCTAAAACCCCTAAAAACAATATACTTATACTTTGCGCCTCGCTTAAAAAAAACCCTCGCTTAAAAAAAAACCCTCGCTTTTTAATTTAAGCGCCTTGCGCCTAGGCTCCGAGCGAGGCCTATGCGCCTTGAGTGCGCCTTACGCCTTTGACAACATAGTATACGAGTCCTATAGAGCTATACGACTCGTATTAAGTACGAGACTACGAGGTGGTACGTCTTTCAACCAGTGTTGTAAAAATCGGTATTAATCGGCGCCTAGGCGCTAGTCGGCCGTTGGCTGATTAATGTTGAGCTAGTCGGACCATTAGTCGGTAGTCGGTCCAAGTTGGTCCTAGTCGGTGTAAGGCGGCCCAAATCGGCCCAAGTTGGCTAAATCGTTCCTCGTCGGCCCACTCTTTTTTACTTTAAATCTGGCCCAAACAAATGTTTTTAACCATTAAATATATGGCCCAAGTTGTTTAGTTCCAATCTAGCCCAAAAAAACATGTTTCTAACCCATTAAAACATATTCCATGAGGTCATGATTGATAAGTTCATGTTTGAATGTTTAAATACTTAAATTTCTATGTATTAAACTTCATTGTTTGAATTTTGAATTATTTTTAAGCACTATATTGATATTAATGTGTGTATTGAAGGTTTAAATACTTGATTCGCTATGTTTAAAACTTAGTTGTTTGAATTTTAAACTCTTTTTAAGTATTATACTGATATTAATGTACGTGTGTATTTATAAATTTAAAAATTATATATAAAAATTCCGATCCGATTAATCCCGATTAATCCTGATTAATCCCTAGTCAGTACTCCACCGCCCGACTAGCGCCTAGTGATCTCTACAACACTGGTTTCAACTGTGACAAAAAGGTGATGGAAGTGATTGTGACAACCGACACTTTCTGGTAATTTCCGTACAATTAAAAACATTCATTTATAGAATATAATTATGTGTTTGAATGTCCGAACTGTATGATTTCATGACATACACCTAGAAAACTCATGAAATAAATTTTAATGGTGCATATTGTTCATTTTATTGATCGCGTCCTGGAACAGTTTAAGTAATACACCGAAACAACTAGTGCACGTACCCGTTTATATTAATAGTGCTGACATTCTGGTACTTAGCTTATGACAGATTTAGAGCTTAGACGAGAGTCCAACATCAAATATATATTAATCTTAAGTGGGAAAATAAGGGTATGTGATAACACTTCCAAAAAGCATACTAGCACCAAAAATGTCCGCTCGGACCATAAATAATAACAATTTAACATATTCCAGCTTTTACTAGTTGATGTAATGTTCAGAAAATAGTGTGTAAACATCCATAATGACACGAGAGGTGTCGGGAATACAATGATGACCCAAAAGCATATTATAACATAATAAATTACACAACTCGACATGTTAACGAATCTAGCACACGTAAAGCAACCAAGCGCGAACCAGACACCAAATGTAACCAGCCTACATTGTTTTTACCATATAAAAACTAGTTGAAACCATTTCATATCTCAAAACACCTTAGTCTTTAAATTCAAGACTCCACCTAAACTAAACATAATATCTTCTAATCCTTTAACACTTAATACATTTTCATCAACTCAAGACCCCCCTAACTTTCCCTCCTAATTTAGCACATGGTGTTTACAAGTCAAAGATGCTACCCTAATACTCTACAAGATTTGATGTAAAAAGGATCTTGTAAGAGTTCTTTTTAACAACCTTAATCCCTTCACTAATCCCCACATCCACCTCCCTCTCTTTCACACTTTCAAAACACACACCAACTCCCTCCACACCCTTCTTCATTTTCGGCCAAGGGTAATCACACACCACCTTCATCATCAAGTCATTTTTAGGAAGATCAATGTGTACTTCCATGGAGTTTATGAAGATCTAAGGCACCTCCAAGTTGAAGCAACCCATTTCACCCACTTTGGAGCCTTCAACCATCATCATCTTCATCATCTTTCTTCTATATTTCATCTTGATCTTTCCTAGCCCTTGTGCTAGTAGTAAGTCCACTTCACACTATTTTTAAGCTTCTTGAATTATGTAGTTCATCAAAGTACAAGTTAAATCATCAAGAACTCTCATTTAAAAAGATGAACATCATGAAAACAAGTAACAAAAATTAAAGAAAACAAGTGTTCTTGATGTTGTTATGAAGTTGTTGATTGTTTATTTTGTGTTGTGGATGATGTTCACCACATGTATACTTGTTAGATGATGATTAAAGTGTAGTTCTAGCAAGTGTACATTAAGATCTTAGAAGATCCATGATGAACAAAGTTTATGAACATGATGAACCTAAAATGATGTTCTTGAAAAGTTGTTAAAAAGAATACATATGTTTTGTTAACTCTTTTAATGTGTATGAAAATAAGATGATAAGATGATTTTTTCAAGTATATAAGAATATGGATCACTAAAGAGAAAGTTTATGCAAGTTGTGGTTTCCTTTATAAGAAAATACATGTTCATACAAACATATCTATGTTCATCATCTTAGCTATTGTATTGTTAAAGATTGTTACTTGATGTTGTTGTCGGAAAATTGTTGATTTTTAAAAGAAAAAGATATGTTCTTGAAACATGGAAAATCCCTAAATTTAGGGGAGGTTATGGCCGATTTTTCTTAGGAATTTTGTGTTAGAAAAATGAATTTTTTAACAAAATCTTTAACAAGTAACTTGTTTACAAATAATTATGAAAATTCCCACACTTTTATATAAAAGAATGTAAGATGAGAGGGTATGGTTTTTCTAAAAATAAAAATGGAAATAAATATATATATTTTAGGAAAATATATATTTAGTAACCATCACCATTATGTGCTATGTGTATATTGTTTGTATTACTTGTATATACAAACAAGGAACTTGAAATTAAGAGAAAAGTGCCCGGATAGTCCCTGTGGTTTGGTCTTTCTTCACCTTCAGTCCCTAACTTTCTAAAATTACCTCTATAGTCCCCAATTTTTCAATTTTCGTTTCTGGATAGTCCCTGGCGCGGATGGGGTTAGTTTTTTGTGTTAAATGGATATGAAATTACAAAATTACCCTTACTATTAAAAATACCAATAAAACATTAAAAAATCTAATTTATTATTTAAAAACGTGGGCCCTATCGTTTTCCTAGCCCAACCCTACCCCCTCTCCCCTTTAGGTTTTCTTTCTTCCTCCTTTTTTGTCTCTGCAACTTGCAAACACCCAAAAAAAAACAGAGATAGCCAACCTTGATTCATGATACTCTAATGTGATACTCGATTCGTGATACTCTCATATGAGGATCGTGATATAATGATAAATAGATTATGAACTTGATACAAATTTGAACTCGATGCATGAAACAGATCTGATGCATTCAAGAATAGATCTGAATCACTTTTCGATCGAATCAATTCAAATCGAAACGTATAACCTCAAACCAAAACTCAATCCGAAATCAATGTAATATGACTGAAATAGAGAGAGAAAGAAATATAGGTTGCCGGTGAGTTGTGGCAGCGGTGGTGATGATGGCGGCGGTGGTGGTTGTGGAATGGGTGCGTACTGTCCTGCACGTATTTTGACCCAAGAACTTCTGTCACAGGTTATGAGCTCCATAATTCTTTCTACTGTAAAAGGGATGTCGAAAGATGGCTGCAAGTTTGTGAGAGTTTTGTATGCTTTAACAACAATGGGACCCCTTTGTTCCTTGATATACTTCTTTGCAGCTAAAGTCATGGTGGTGGTGATTTGATGGATTTGCAGAAGAAAGGTGTGGAAGATGAAAAGGGTAAGGAGAGGTGAGTCCCACATAAAATCTAAATATTATTATATTCTTTTAACTTTTAAGTTATTAATGTAACACTAAGGGCATTTTTGTCATTTCACATCCACTTAACACCAAAAACTAACCCCCATCCACGCCAGGGACTACCCGGGAACGAAAATTGAAAAGTAGGGGACTATAGATGTAATTTTAGAAAGTTAGGGACTAAAGGTGAAAAAAACCCAAACCACAGGGACTATCCGGACACTTTTCTCTGAAATTAGTGATACAAATAAATACCATACAATACAATTTGGCAAATAAAGACTCACAAGAATACAAATACTCATACCTTGGATACAATTTATGGACGATTCAGACACTTGGACCAATTAAACGGGCTATATTAGTATTTCGGACTAAAATATAAATTATAACGAGGCTTGGTAAACTACATTTCCAAAACCGAACAACTGACGAAAAATATTTACAAGCATACAACATAGTCTACATTCTTGTCAATTTTTGAAAATGTATTATTTTTGAAGTATATAAAGATATGTAGTTCATAACATCTTAAAAATACTTTTTTTTGGTGGAAAACTAAGAAGGTATGTATATTTTCTTAAACTAATCTTAAAAATGGATTATTCTTAAGATAAATAAAAATACCTACATTTACCAAGCCTAAGGAATATATTCATATGGACATATCATAAAAATATATATATTCTAAGAATACGAAATCACGTATAATCCATACAAGAATTTACGTATTCCTATGCGTACGGATGTGCACAAAATGCAACATATAAATTACATCAATTGTGTGATGTTGGAAAAAGTGTGTTTTTGTCTTTCTTTTGTATTTTCAGGATTAAATGAGCTCAAATAAACAAAAGAAGTAAAAAGACATCTAAATCTAGCATAAATACAAGAAAAGGAACAAACGTGACATGCCCGACCCCCGGACAGCATCCTCCCAAGCAAAACAAGAGAACGGAAGGCGGAACATGCCCCGTGCTCAGTGAGCACGGGGGCGTGCCAAAATATCAGCAGAAAAGACAAAATTGTAGAAGCTTCTATCGCCCACCACGGGGCTGTACTCAGCGGACAAGGGACCGTGGTCAACTATAAGATTCGCATAATCCAGGCAAATCTTGATAGTACAGATATGCTTCTGCACACGGGGTCGTGCTCAGCGGACACGGGGGCGTGGTCAACTAATGCAGACAAACTGCAATTAATGAAGAAAGAGAGGAGGATGGACACGGGGCCGTGCCCGAGCTTCTGTTCAGCCTATAAATAGGAGTGCTTGGATCACTTGCAACTCATCCCTTGGCACACCACCTCTCTCACACTTCACCCACCACCCACCACCATCACAAGACCATCATCCACCACCATCATCCATTGTCCATCATAGAGTGTGTGAGTCGTCTCGGAATCCAAGATTGATCGTAAGAGTTCTTGACAACCAAAGGCCATGTTTGCCTAAGTCTCTTACATCACTTGGTGAAGACAAGTGTTTAGTGTAATACTTTTTATTTTTAATCTTTTCACACTTTTTATTTGGTTATGTATTAATGACTTTAATAACTAGTTTCTTATGTTGAAGGTGATTCTTCCTTATCGTTTGTCCGTGGTGTCTTGGCATTATTTTACTGTCTATATAAAATAAAAGATCTTCACCATTCATATCACCACGGTCTATATGGAGATATGTTGGCTACCTGGTCGGAGGTTAAGGGAACGGTTTAGTAAGAGTCTTGCCGTTGTTCAGTGCATAGATCCTGCAAATGACCTGGGTCAAATTTAGTAGGACCTCCTTCAATACCCACTGGTATTGGATGGCGGGGGTCCAAACTCTTTGATCCCCTCATAAGTTAAACTACTATTAAAACTTTAACCCGACTACTTAGGACTGTATCCCTGCTGACTCGGACTACTTAGCCGAGGGTAACGTCACCTTCAAAAGAGGGGCCTACCACATTATGCATTAATAACTTAATTAATTATCTTTCAATAACCCGACCCTTTAGGATTGTATCCTTGCTGACTCAAACTACTGGGTTGAGGGTAACGTCACCTTCAAAAGAGGGGCCTACTACAATAACTAAGATAATCTCTTAAAAAGTGCAAAAGTGCGGAAATAATCAAAGGTTACACTAAAGGCGAGTTGGATCCAAGTGATTCATCTTGTCTATCTGTTTTTATTTTATTTTATTTTATTTTATTTTTCAGCATTTTAGTTAGTTTTATTTTTCTAGTTTAAAACCCCTTTCTAACTTTTTGATTTGATTAGACGTTGAGGATAAACCGGTACTAAAAGCTCTTGTGTCCTTGGACGACCTCGGTATCTTATCAACACTATACTACGCCCACGATGGGTGCACTTGTCCACATGTGTGTTTAGTGTTAGTAAATATCGTGTTTTATAAATTTAAAACGTGGCTAAAAAGTGTAAACGAGCTTAAAATATATATTAAAAATATATTACACTGCACACACATCAAGTTTTTGGCGCCGTTGCCGGGGACACAAGGATTTTAAGAAAGTTAGGAATCAACGGCCTAATCGTTTTTTTTTCTAAATTTTTCTTTTATTTTTAGGATTTTCGTAGTTTTTCAGCTTCTGCAGAACTCAGCACGGGCCGTGCCCGCTGAACACGCCCCGTGCCCAGTTATTGGAACTGGCAATCCTGTTTTAAGTCAGACAGTAAGCTGAACACGGGGCCGTGTCCACTCAACACGCCCCCGTGCCCAAGATTCAGTTACTGAAAACAGAACCGTAAGATCCCGACGGTTGGTAATTTCTGACATAAACATGAGTGATACTGATACTTTTTACTTTCGGCACTCTTATGGTACGTGGTGTCAAATATGTGGAGGCTCTCATGAAGAATTAAAATGTTATTTTCTAAATTATAAGCCCCACTATATAGACCCATTGTTTTCCTGTAGCCTTAAGAGGGGCGAAAGTAAAAATAATCCTTATCTCTCCCTTGAATGCGCTCACCCGGACCTTCTAGGAGAAATGCTTATTGATGAATTATTTCAATTAGAAGATCTAATTCTTAATTGGTTAAAAGAACTTAGGATGGATTTTATTGATTCATCTCAAGACGATACCAAAGAAGAATTGTTGGGATCGCATTCAAACAACTCCGATATTCCCGATAATACCTCCAACTCTAGCGAGGACTTGATCGATAGTCGTCCCTGTGCCGATTGTGCCGTGAAGGACTCTCCATCGACTTCGTTCGGTGCATACATAGACCTGAGCGATTCGACATACACCTTCTTTAACGAGAGCCCGAGAAAGGGTTGGATTTGTCCACTTACATTTAGCATAGGAATGACCCTCATCGACAACCTCTTGCGTTCTCGTCTTAATCTAGAGCAATTAAGGTATCTTAGGCACTTTGGGGTTGTCCCATCAAGTAAGGAGCCGCCCGATCGAGATAAATTCCTTAGAAATCGGAAAGTCCTTAAGACAGCTTCTAGACACGGGGCCGTGCCCGGGTCAACACGCCCCCGTGTCCACTAAAAGATTCTTTTCTGATTTTTATCAGACTACGGACAAAATGTGTTAGGATTCTGTCTGCACACGGGGCCGTGTCCAGCCGACACGTGGTCGTTTGCAGCGTACTGTCATTTTCTATAAATGCAGCAAGATTCCTGCTCATTTAGACCACTCCAAAGACAAAGATCTGCTGGAATCTTCACTCATACCATCCTAGGTATATTCTAAAGGAGGTTCTCAACAACCATCTTGTCTTTTCCACTTTTGTTCATTGCCCTCTTCTTCAATTTTCACTCAATACCTCCATTAGAGCTTGACATCTCCATGATTCCAAGCTTTATTGTGATGTTTGTAAGGTTATTATTCAAGGGATCTTGTTTAAAATAAGTTTTACAACTTTGCTTTAAATTATTCATGCTTAAAAACAACTTACAAGTGGAAAAAATAATTTAAAACTCCAAGGTTCCTTGCTCTAAAAAACCTGCAGACTACTTCCATAGAAAAATTTAAACTCTTGTCGGTCTGTTTCTCAGAATGGCGAGCCGAACTAGCGGAACATCTTCATCACAATCAAGAAACAACCAACAGGGAAGGAGATCATCAACGGTGGAAGACTCTCTTGTGAACTATGTTTACGCTTTAAGAGAAGCTATTGATGAAATGACGAGGGTGGAAGAAGCGCTGGTCGACCGTATTAATCACTTAACAGTGGGACTAGAAGAGGTCAACCTTTTGCACCAAAGGTTGAACATTCTCGCCTCTCCTCCTTTGGTACCGGTCATTACCCAAAGGGCATGGAATGTGGTGCCCGAAGTCATCATACCAGCCGAATGGTACACCGTGCACCCAAGGCCTCCTCATGATATACTACAAGGAACCCCGGTTGGTGTCGCTCCCCCTCCACGAGATGTTGAGGAGAATGAAGCCGCCTTCTTCCTCCCAATGGAGATAGAAGAATGGCTTTAACAAACATCTAGGAACACCCCTCGGCCAGAGTTCTACCAAACTGTTAGATACCGGAAAATTATTTTCGGAGTTTTGGTTCTTAATGTAAAAGTAGAGCTCCTTAGAATGATTTTGTGCACCGCTTGACCTATCTAGTTTAACTATTATCTTTCTTTTTCTTTTTCTTCTTCTTTATTTTAAATTTTCTAGGATTATGTAATTCTCTCTATGACTTAAATGAAATGATGGTTTTAGTTAAATTGGCGTTTGGATGATGTTGTAATGGTTAAAACACACTCGGGATGGTGAAGGATAACAAGGGAAACTTGCACCAGCGCCCCATGCATGAAAACAGGGCCATCCGACAAATTTTCTTCGTTACAGCAAGTTCAGCACGGGCCGTGTCCGCCCAACACGGCCCCGTGCTGCACAATCTGCAGAAAATGCCCAGTTTAGGTAACTGGACACGGGGCGTGCTCACTGAACACGCCCCCGTGTCCAGGCTTCTGTTTCTTTTCACAAACTTTTGTTACTGGAACTTGAACACGGGGCCGTGCCCGGTCACCACGGGGCCGTGTCTAAAGTCCCAGTAACATAAAATTTTGCTTTTTCACACCTTTTTACACATTCAGTCAACCTAAAAACTTATTTTTGGGACACATTGAGGACAATGTGTAATTTAAGTGTGGAGGGATGCTAAAACTTTGAATCTTGCAAGTCCTAATTAACAAGCCTTACACAAAACTCTATTGGAACCGCTAATCACCCCAAATTTTTTTCAAAAATTTTCAATTTTTTTTACTTGTCTAGGTTTAAGTTGGGAATTTCTTAATACCATAGCTTAATCATAACAAAGCTATATGAAATAAAATCATGCAAGATCATCCATTTAATTAAGTTTTAAAAACCAAATACAATAACATTGTCTCAACAGAAACACCTCCTAACGACATAAACATTGTTCAACATACACAAACATAACATAACATAAACACAGTTTAAGGACTGTGACTTGTCCAGGAAAGAGTCACATCCCCTAAACCCGGATGACCTCGTAACTAGTGCAGCGGGAAAATGTGTCATACCGCGCCAGATCCTTTAATTCCCTGAAATACATGTAAGTTGAAAAATCAACAATAATGTTGAGCAAGTTCATGTGTAAGTGAGTAAATAAACCTTTGTAAGTATAAAAATCCTGGTATGTAGCAAATAAGAGAATTGAGATCACCAATGGTTTGCAAGGCCATTGATATGTGTGAAGTGCAAGTAGGGAGACTCAAACCTAGCAGATTTATTCGTCGGGCACAAAGTCACCCCGAGGTCCGTTTCTAGTTTGGCCTGGGGCTGGGCTCGCTACACCCAGATAGATCTACCGCTCCTGTCCCTCGGTCCTACCATGAGGATTAATGACCTCATGTTGCTCCTACCCACTCACATGATCTAAGTAGTAAACCTCCATACGCTAACCATACCATGTATAAAGTACTTGTAATCAAAGTAACATGTATTTCACCCCCGCAGTTTATAAAACTGAAAACAATTAAGAGAAAAGGGGGACATGAACTCACAGTGGTGCGTCTCTACCAAGTATGTCTCCAAGTCAAGCAGCTGTGCAACGACCTACATGTACTAACTCTATTAGACGGACGGCCGTGCCTTAACTTTATGGTTTAAGTTTTTGGGAAATAGTTAGACAACTATTTCGTGTTTACATTCTGCGCATACTTGGTAATTATTTTCCTTCCCAAGGATGGGGGATTTAATACATGTGTGTTCGTATATCTTTAAAATATATTATTAAGTCTCACTTAATATATATTTATTCCTAACTCCAAAATATAATTATTTTTCTCAAAAATATTATATTTTATCACATATGATTTTCCCAAAATAATACTTTATCAAAATTATGCGTTCATAAATATTTCTTTAAATTGCGTAAGTTACGTTTTAACGATCGAGTGGTAATAATAACTACCGGTGTAACTTATATATCTGTCGTGAAAGCGTTCCTATTATTTTGGATTCGTTAACATTCGATAATATTATTTTCACCCTAAAAATAATATTTATACACTTCACAAAATAATTGACAAGTGACGTTGTGAAAAAAATATATTTACTAAATATACATTTATCACGTTTTATTTTGTGAAAATCCCACCTCCGATATTTTGTAAATAAAGTCGTGGCGAAACTTATATTTTGAAAACATGTCGAAAAGTATTTTCTAACACTTATAGTGAAAATAATTCTAAGTGTTAGGTTTTTAGAAAAATTTCGCCAGAGTTTCCTCTGTAACTGGAGGTGGCCACGCTTTCAAGCGTATCATTTTCTTTTACAAATCAATCCAACAATTTTCTTATTCAATCAAAATAACGCTCAAAGCAACAAACTAGTAAATAAATATGTAAGTCGCATAAATTACATGAACATGTAGTTTTTCCAAAACTATGATGTAAATCCCATTACTTTTAGCGGATCTTTATATAAAGCAATACGATCTCGTAAAAACCTCGTTTTTAGGGAAATTCCGTCTTTACAACTTCTCGTCATCTTTTACAAAACTAGTTATTTTGTCGAAACTTTGTGCTACACAAGTGTTTACACACTTGTGTGTTCTAAAAATCATTCTTGTTAGTGTAAGATCCGTTTTTAGAAAACATAATTTCTTTGATACTTGGTTCTTTGAAAATACCGCTTGTAGATACGTAGATCTACTAGTTTTAAACACTATTTCGCAAGTAAAGCGCTTTTACACAAGTTCATGATTCGTGTGTGGTAGAGTTTCATCCTTTAACCCTTGTTATATTCAAAACAACCTTATGTCATGATCCATGATCATGACCAAACCGGGTTAAACGATGATCCGAGCTACCACAACATAGATCGGGCCTAAATAACTACACAAATCAAATACTACAAGATTTACACAACAAACAAGCTTTTAACCATCACTTTTAGTGTTTTTAGTAGACTTTCATGTTTCAACTTGTATGTTTACGAGTTTTAACCGTTACAAATCATATTAACCGTCTTAAAATAGTTCGAGAAGGTGATTAAAGCAACTTACTACTAGCTCGAGGCTAGGGAAGAATCTAGACACAAAATGAGAGGATAAAAGCAATAGAGTGAGGTCTTTTGAGCTCCGAATGCACCAAGCCTCCTTATACGGGATCCTTGACACTTGTGTGTTCTTGAAATGAGGTGATCAAAACCGAAAAATGGTTGTGTGTGGGGGGATGTCTTCGGCCGAGAGCTCCAAGGAAGGGAGAGGGAGTGTTGTCTTGAGTTGTGAGTGGTGGAATGTTATGGTGTGCACAAGGGTGATCTTATAGGCAATTACAAGCTTAATACCCAAAGGACTTCATGTTCTCTGGATATGGTACCAAAGAAAATAAAATAATCAAATGTTGTACCATGGGGGTCACAAAGTGACCGAAATCGGCCAAGGGGGGGGGGGGGTAGTTTGGTTAGTTTCCAACTAATCATTAGTTAATAGTTAGGATAAGTTATTTAAGTTAGGGATTAACCAGGTTAGTAGTGTGTTGTGCATTACAGCGGGTGTTAGGATATTCAGGGACCCTAACTGGCTCAGGAAAAGATAAATAATGTTATTAACAATATTTTCATGTTCCGGGTATAGTCCGGTTGTTCGGTTGGATAGTAATCCGTTAAAGCGTTAAACAAAGCTTTAAAGTGTCGTTAATACAATTTTTAGTGACACAACTTATTCCCGACACTTTGGAAAGTGTCTAGTAATATTTTTCTCATGTTTTGGCACTTTATTAGTTAGCTAGAAGATGAATTGTTTATTAAAGTGCTGAATTTTGTGCTTAGTGTACGTTTTAGGCACATCCAGTCATTGTAACTTATTCCTAGAGACGCAGTTCTACAACCCTTGTATCCCTACACTCACCACTAGTGTAGTAACTATTTCTAGCTCATACAGGCCTTAGAGGCAGTGTCTACCTGATGATGGCTTTATCAGCATGTTCAATAGGTTATCCGTTTATAGTGCTACTGTGCTTTTGTGCATCATGTTTGTCACTAAGGTTCAGCATGTAAATA
This sequence comes from Helianthus annuus, assembly GCF_002127325.2. Lineage (NCBI taxonomy): Eukaryota > Viridiplantae > Streptophyta > Magnoliopsida > Asterales > Asteraceae > Helianthus > Helianthus annuus. Next base: position 120,556,714 of record NC_035448.2, on the reverse strand, counting down.
ATGTAGTGACAGTAAATAGAGTATGATGCAAGTATGTACATGTATCAACATTCAAGTAGCATTTTATCCACCAGTTCAAGTAAGCACAGTAATTAAGCAGTAATTAATTATTAATTAAGTCGTACGGATACCTGGTTTAGTGAGGGTTGTCACATTCTCCCCCCGTTAGAAAAATTTTGTCCCAAAATTTTAAGTTCTGCTTGTAGATGCAGGGTTCTTAGGAAATAAGTGGGGGTATTTCTCTTTCATCCGGTCCTCACGCTCCCAGGTGAATTCAGGACCATGTCGGGCATTCCAACGAACCTTGACGAGCTTGACACTGCTCCGGTGGGTCTTGTTCACCTTCCAATCCGTAACCTCAACGGGTTCTTCAACGAAGTGGAGCGTGTCGTCAACATGAATTTCGTCGGTAGGAATGACAACGGTATCTTGTGTCGGACTCTTCCTCAAATTGGATACATGAAATGTATCATGAACTCCATTCAGTTCAGCGGGTAAGTCTAGCTTGTATGCTACGAGCCCAATTCTCTCCAAAATTCTGAATGGACCAATATACCACGAGTTTAACTTTCCACGCTTCCCGAAGCGTGCCACACCCTTCTAGGGTGATACCTTTAACAAAACCATATCACCTACCTCAAACTCTAGAGGTTTCCTTTTTCGATCCGCGTAGGCTTTCTGACGGTCACGAGCCGCACTGATGCGATCTCGGATCTGTGCAATCTTATCCGAGGTTTCCTGGACCACATCAGGACCAACCAACTGTCTATCACCTGCGTCAGACCAACAAAGCGGTGATCTGCACTTGCGGCCATATAAAGCTTCGAATGGCGCGACACCAATACGGGTGTGGTAGCGGTTGTTGTATGAAAATTCGACCAGAGGCAAATGCTTATCCCAGCTACCACCTAAATCCATAACACACGCTATCAGCATGTCTTCCAAAGTCTGTATCGTCCGTTCGCTTTGACCGTCGGTCTGCCTGTGAAATGCGGTGCTCATATTCAATTGCGAGCCAAAAGCTTCCTGGAAGGATTGCCAAATCCTTGATACGAACCTCCCGTCTCTGTCAGAAATGATTGAGAGAGGTACTCCATGGCGTGTAACAATCTCTCTCATGTAAATTTCGGCTAGCTTGCTCGTATTATCCTTCTCCCTGATAGGTAAGAAGTGCGCTGACTTCGTTAATCGGTCCACTATTACCCAAATAGTGTCATGGCCTCTTGGCGTTCTTGGCAACTTCGTAATAAAATCCATGGAGATTTGTTCCCACTTCCACTTGGGAATTTCAGGTTGTTACAGAAGTCCTGAAGGCTTCTGGTATTCCGCTTTAACCTTAGCACATGTTAAACACTGGCTCACATAAACAGCCACATCGCCTTTCATCCTAGGCCACCAATAATAATCTTTAAGGTCCTGGTACATCTTATCCGCTCCAGGGTGGATAGAGTACCGCGACTTATGAGCTTCATCGAAAATAACCTTCCTTAAACCTCCAAACAAAGGAACCCAAATTCTTTTCTCAAAACATAACGTTCCTTCCTTGTTTGGTACCAATTGCTTCTCCATCCCACGGAGATATTCTTCTTCAAGGTTCCCTTCCTTGAGAGCTTCTTTCTGCGCGGCACGAATGCGCAAAGAAAGATCGGTTTAGATAATCATCTCTAAAGCCCTAACCCTTATGGGCTTGATCCACTCCTTTCGACTTAGGGCATCGGCGACCACATTCGCCTTCCCTGGATGATACTTAATCTCGCAGTCGTAATCATTCAACAGCTCAACCCAAACGGCATAACTAGGAACTCGTAGTGTCCATAACGAGTTCTGAAGGCTGTCTTCGGGATACTCTCCTCTTGTATCCTTAACTGATGGTATCCAGATCGAAGATCGATCTTTGAATAAAAGCTTGAACCTTGCAGTTGGTCAAACAGATCATCAATCCTTGGCAGAGGGTATCTATTCTTGATCGTCAGCTTATTCAACTCTCGGTAGTCAATACACATATGAAAACTACCGTCCTTCTTCTTAACAAACAGGACCGGAGCTCCCCAAGGCGAGAAGCTAGGTCGGATAAATCCCTTGTCTAACAACTCTTGAAGTTGTGTCGACAGTTCCTGCATCATCGAACTTGTTCAGGCGAATAGCTTCCTCAGTGAGAGCCACACTCAAATCAATCGCCTCAGTAATAGTCGCAGGCTTGGAGGAGGTCACCATGCTTATGATTTGAGGAGCTAATCCCCAAATAAAACGTTCAATCCTTTTGAACTCTAGAGTGACCATGTAGGGTACCACATGTGACAGGTCGTGGAACCTCTGAACGTATTCTGCGATCTTTGGACCTTCCATCTTTAAATGCCAGAATTCAGTTTCCAATCTTTGGATTTCAGCGCGGGAACAGTACTTTTTGCGCATAAGTTCCTTCAGTTCGGTCCAGGTTAGCGCGTAGGCAGCAGCTTCACCAAGTGTCTGTACTTGCAAATTCCACCAAGATAGGGCTCCATCCAAGAATAGCCCAGAGATATAGGTGACTTGCTGGTCTAGTGCGCATTTGCTCATGCGAAGAACAGATTCAGTTTTCTCAGCCCAACGAACAAAGGCGACAGCACCTCCTGTGCCATCAAAGTTGACAGGCTTGCAGTCTAGAAACTGCTTGTAGGTGCACCCTGCACATACATTACAACATGAATGGCATTAGCATCCTTGCTATAGATATCCAATTAGGTCATGGTATGTCTTAAGGACTTAGTATTACCATGAGGTGGGTTGTTGTTGTTGCCAGAGTTGCTTCCACTAGTCCCTCCTTGAGAGGCGGCGTATTGTGCGATGGCAGCAGCGATGATTTACTGGAGTTCTGCCTGATTGGTAGGCATTTGCGGTTGTTGACGTCTCGGCGGCATCTTCTAAAGATGTGTTCACGTCGGTCAGGCCATAGTAAAGCGTACGTATATAATGATAGTAATAGTACATAACATCTCATGTTTCAATATATCATTCACATAACATCTCATGTCACAAATATCATTCAAACATCAAATATGATGAGAATACTGCGATTGCCATATATCGAGACCACATAGTAAGTGTACAAGTGCATCACAGTGTCATACAACATCAATCGACTAAGGGCTACATCACCCCAGTCCAGAAACTATATCAAATCAGTGTTAATACATCAAATACATGTCAACAAAAGTCAGAATCATAATGTAGTCTCCAAAAATGCTGTGCAGTCAAAAGCAATCGCCGTCTTCTCACCAGCGTCTACCCAAACGGTACTGAAGAGCTCTACACGGATGGCGGTGGAGGAGGGGGAAAGTGAGTGTAAAACAAACGACGCAACTGGAGCCAGTCCTCCTCCATGGCTCTCTGGGTACGCAAGAAAGAAGCAACCTGTTGCTCTAATGCAAAGAGGCGTGCAGCATTGTCTGGTGGCAGTGGTCGAGAGGGCTGCAAAGGAGAGTGGGTCTGACCCTGGCACTGACACGGCAGCGGCTGAGCTCTCTCAAGCTCCTGAATGTGCCGTGTGTGTGCCTCGTGCTGGGCGACAAAAGACATCAAAACATCCTCAATGGAGTACCCCATGTGGAAAGGATGGTAAGGGTCGGTCGGTGGCATGACAGGTGGTGACGACCAAAGAAACGGCTCCCTGGTGGGATCAAAAGGTGCCACATGAAATGGAGAAACAGGGGGTAAAGTAGACGGTGGTATAGCAGGGATAGATACCGGTACATGCCCAAAAGGGTGAGCCGAAGAACCCTCTCCAGGTCTAGCTGGAGGTGTAAACTGAGGAAATAAAAAGGAGGTATCGACGTGACGGGTATCAGTGAGCTGAGGGGGAATAGGTGGGACCTCGTCATCAGCAGGAATCCACCCGTGCTGGGCGTGCTCATCTCGTGGATCCATGTGGGTCGCGAATAGTGCATGCTCGGGCTCTAGTGGAACGGGATCAGGCGGGGGAGCAACAAGAGGGTCAACAGGTGCATCAGCAATAAGTGGGGGATCAACATGATCAACAGCAATGACATGATCGCCCTCCAACAACGGAGCATCCATAGGGTGATCATCTATAGGTGGGTCAGCAATCACAGGCTCAATAATGGGTGCGTCAGCATGAACTGGGTCATGCTCAAACGCAGGGTCTAGAGCGGCTACCTGCTCAGGGGCCATGGCAGGCTCAGGATCATCAAAGGCCATCTCAAAATCAAACTCAGTGTCGATGGGATCAACTGGGTCTACTGGGTCGACTGGATCCTCCATAGGCTGATCCATAGGTATAAACTCTATATCCTGATCTGGGTCGAATCCTGGGGGAAAGATAGGATCGGAATCCTCCACATCATCGTGGTCGAAAGCAAAGCTAGGAATAGGGGCAACAGAGGATGTCTGGTCAGGATCTGAACCATGTGAAAAGTGTTGTGCGCTCCGAGTGTGTGAAGGTGCGGAGGCCACAGACTCGAAAGAGTCTGGGACCGGAGAGTGAGCAGGTGACTCCTCGGCGGGAGCATCTGCGATCATCAAGAGATCACCAGCAGCAAGAAGGGCCTCGCCCTGAGCCTCATCCTCTATGGGCTCATCATCATACAGATCGACGTCGCCATCATCGTCGGCGTCGAGAAGCAAATCGTAAGCAGGATAAACAGCTAAGGGTATGGGAGCAGGGATCTCCACTAACGGTAGGTCCCCGGCCAAAGGGGCATCAGCGAGCTCATCAGCACCATCAGGTAAAGCAAAGGGCTAAAAGTCGTCCTCGTCAGTGCTAGTAACGTCGGATGTGTGGACCTCGTGCTCCGAAGACTCTAAGTCGTCTGATACTATAGGTCTAGGGCCTATGGTGTCTGAGTCACCAGTGCCGGTCGAGTCCATGTGTCTGTAACATAAACACAAATATGCACAAATAATCAGTCATACAATCAGGTAAACACATTAGTCACCAAGTAAGCAATCAAATAATTCTCCTAGTCCCACTAGCCTCCCAGTCTCCTAGACTGATTCATCATCTACCTCGATCTCTTAGATCGAGCCTCGGCCTCCAAGACCGAGCCTCAGCCTCCAAGACTGAGCCTGCTCTTCCTAGTCTCACTAGGGATCTACCTCGATCTCTTAGATCGAGCCTCGGCCTCCAAGACCGAGCCTCAGCCTCCAAGACTGAACCTAAAAATAATAAATACAATGTGCTCAACATTTGTTTGTAAAAACGTTTTGGATCTGGACTTAAGTGGTATGTAGTAAAAATGTTTTCGTGAGAGCCCTAGTGATCATAGTCTAGACTCGAGGAGGACTCGTAGTTCGCTATGATCAGAGCTCTGATACCAAGCTGTCACACCCTGGCTTTGCGGAAGCGTGGTTAATTTGGTGTGACTTCTTAATACCATAGCTTAATCATAACAAAGCTATATGAAATAAAATCATGCAAGATCATCCATTTAATTAAGTTTTAAAAACCAAATACAATAACATTGTCTCAACGGAAACACCTCCTAACGACATAAACATTGTTCAACATACACAAACATAACATAACATAAACACAGTTTAAGGACTGTGACTTGTCCAGGAAAGAGTCACATCCCCTAAACCCGGATGGCCTCGTAACTAGTGCAGCGGGAAAACGTGCCATACCGCGCCAGATCCTTTAATTCCCTGAAATACATGTAAGTTGAAAAATCAACAATAATGTTGAGCGAGTTCATGTGTAAGTGAGTAAATAAACCTTTGTAAGTATAAAAATCCTGGTATGTAGCAAATAAGGGAATTGAGATCACCAATGGTTTGCAAGGCCATTGATATGTGTGAAGTGCAAGTAGGGAGACTCAAACCTAGCAGATTTATGCGTCGGGCACAAAGTCACCCCGAGGTCAGTTTCTAGTTTGGCCTGGGGCTGGGCTCGCTACACCCAGATAGATCTACCGCTCCTGTCCCTCGGTCCTACCATGAGGATTAATGACCTCATGTTGCTCCTACCCACTCACATGATCTAAGTAGTAAACCTCCTTACGCTAACCATACAATGTATAAAGTACTTGTAATCAAAGTAACATGTATTTCACCCCCGCAGTTTATAAAACTGAAAACAGTTAAGAGAAAAGGGGTACATGAACTCACAGTGGTGCGTCTCTACCAAGTATGTCTCCAAGTCAAGCAGCTGTGCAACGACCTACATGTACTAACTCTATTAGACGGACGACCGTGCCTTAACTTTATGGTTTAAGTTTTTGGGAAATAGTTAGACAACTATTTCGTGTTTACATTCTGCGCATACTTGGTAATTATTTTCCTTCCCAAGGATGGGGGATTTAATACATGTGTGTTCGTATATCTTTGAAATATATTATTAAGTCTCACTTAATATATATTTATTCCTAACTCCAAAATATAATTATTTTTCTCAAAAATATTATATTTTATCACATATGATTTTCCCAAAATAATACTTTATCAAAATTACGCGTTCATAAATATTTCTTTAAATTGCGTAAGTTACGTTTTAACGATCGAGTGGTAATAATAACTACCGGTGTAACTTATATATCTGTCGTGAAAGCGTTCGTATTATTTTGGATTCGTTAACATTCGATAATATTATTTTCACCCTAAAAATAATATTTATACACTTCACAAAATAATTGACAAGTGACGTTGTGAAAAAAAATATATTTACTAAATATACATTTATCACGTTTTATTTTGTGAAAATCCCACCTCCGATATTTTGTAAATAAAGTCGTGGCGAAACTTATATTTTGAAAACATGTCGAAAAGTATTTCTAACACTTATAGTGAAAATAATTCTAAGTGTTAGGTTTTTAGAAAAATTTCGCCAGAGTTTCCTCTATAACTGGAGGTGGCCACGCTTTCAAGCGTATCATTTTCTTTTACAAATCAATCCAACAATTTTCTTATTCAATCAAAATAACACTCAAAGCAACAAACTAGTAAATAAATATGTAAGTCGCATAAATTACATGAACATGTAGTTTTTCCAAAACTATGATGTAAATCCCATTACTTTTAGCGGATCTTTATATAAAGCAATCCGATCTCGTAGAAACCTCGTTTTTAAGGAAATTCCGTCTTTACAACTTCTCGTCATCTTTTACAAAAGTAGTTATTTTGTCGAAACTTTGTGCTACACAAGTGTTTACACACTTGTGTGTTCTAAAAATCATTCTTGTTAGTGTAAGATCCGTTTTTAGAAAACATAATTTCTTTGATACTTGGTTCTTTGAAAATACCGCTTGTAGATACGTAGATCTACTAGTTTTAAACACTATTTCGCAAGTAAAGCGCTTTTACACAAGTTCATGATTCGTGTGTGGTAGAGTTTCATCCTTTAACCCTTGTTATATTCAAAACAACCTTATGTCATGATCCATGATCATGACCAAACCGGGTTAAACGATGATCCGAGCTACCACAACATAGATCGGGCCTAAATAACTACACAAATCAAATACTACAAGATTTACACAACAAACAAGCTTTTAACCATCACTTTTAGTGTTTTTAGTAGACTTTCATGTTTCAACTTGTATGTTTACGAGTTTTAACCGTTACAAATCATATTAACCATCTTAAAATAGTTCGAGAAGGTGATTATAACAACTTACTACTAGCTCGAGGCTAGGGAAGAATCTAGACACAAAATGAGAGGATAAAAGCAATAGAGTGAGGTCCTTTGAGCTCCGAATGCACCAAGCCTCCTTATACGGGATCCTTGACACTTGTGTGTTCTTGAAATGAGGTGATCAAAACCGAAAAATGGTTGTGTGTGGGGGGATGTCTTCGGCCGAGAGCTCCAAGGAAGGGAGAGGGAGTGTTGTCTTGAGTTGTGAGTGGTGGAATGTTATGGTGTGCGCAAGGGTGATCTTATAGGCAATTACAAGCTTAATACCCAAAGGACTTCATGTTCTCTGGATATGGGACCAAAGAAAATAAAATTATCAAATGTTGTACCATGGGGGTCACAAAGTGACCGAAATCGGCCAAGGGGGGGGGGGGTAGTTTGGTTAGTTTCCAACTAATCATTAGTTAATAGTTAGGATAAGTTAGTTAAGTTAGGGATTAACCCGGTTAGTAGTGTGTTGTGCATTACAGCGGGTGTTAGGGTATTCAGGGACCCTAACTGGCTCAGGAAAAGATAAATAATGTTATTAACAATATTTTCATGTTCCGGGTATAGTCCGGTTGTTCGGTTGGATAGTAATCCGTTAAAGCGTTAAACAAAGCTTTAAAGTGTCGTTAATACCATTTTTAGTGACACAACTTATTCCCGACAATTTGGAAAGTGTCTAGTAATATTTTTCTCATGTTTTGGCACTTTATTAGTTAGCTAGAAGCTGAATTGTTTATTAAAGTGCTTAATTTTGTGCTTAGTGTACGTTTTAGGCACATCCAGTCATTGTAACTTATTCCTAGAGATGCAGTTCTACAACCCTTGTATCCCTACACTCACCACTAGTGTAATAACTATTTCTGGCTCATACAGGCCTTAGAGGCAGTGTCTGCCTGATGCTGGCTTTATCAGCATGTTCAATAGGTTATCCGTTTATAGTGCTACTGTGCTTTTGTGCATCATGTTTGTCACTAAGGTTCAGCATGTAAATAATGTAGTGACAGTAAATAGAGTATGATGCAAGTATGTACATGTATCAACATTCAAGTAGCATTTTATCCACCAGTTCAAGTAAGCACAGTAATTAAGCAGTAATTAATTATTAATTAAGTCGTACGGATACCTGGTTTAGTGAGGGTTGTCACAATGATGAAGGCATTAGGACTAACCCTTTTTAATTCTACACCATTATTTTTATTTTTTTTTACCACCTACCCAGAATCCCCCTAGTTAACCCCTTTGAACCTAAACCTTTTCGTTTCTTAACCCAATTCAAACACCCTTTTACCCACCTAAACCTTTTTCCTTTTAAATCCTTTATTTTAGTAACAAAGCTCGGTTTTTCTTATGACTTGAAAAAAAAAATAAAAAATAAAAAAAATATATGAGGATGAAGCCAAAGAAATAAACAAACAAGTTTAACAAAAATAACTTTGTTTGAAATGCTTCATCAAAATAAAAAGTTTTGAAAAATATAAAGTCTTACGAAAACCGATGCTTTTTACGCTTTTCGCCCTTTTACTAACCACTAACCCAACCACCCACCTTTAGCCCAAGCCTAACCCTTCACCCAAAAAGTCCTCTTGATATTTACAAAGGTCTATAGTTAAAAAGGAGGATGATTGATTACTTGGCAAGCCTATGGTAGGAGTAAGTTCCATGCCACTCTCGAGTGATTCACTAAAAATACACCTTCGGCCGAGTGTTGAGTGATCCCCCGTGAGGTATGTGAACTTGTATATAAATGGAATTTTAAAAAGGCAGGTTATGCCCTAATAAGTAATTTATCTTATGAAACGTTTTTAATAAATCATAACGAATAGGATTGTAAATAAATAAAAATAAAACTTAATAACGAATCTTGGAAATCCCGACACTCTATGACAAGCCCAAAAACCTTCTCTTCTACCCATTCCATTTGGGAGTGTAAAGCCACATTATAAAGAGTTTTGCTTGAGGACAAGCAAAGATTCAAGTGTGGGGGTATTTGATGTGCACAAAATGCAATATATAAATTACATCAATTGTGGCATAAAACTAACCCTTTTTTAGTACTGATGTTGGAAAAGTGTGTTTTTGTCTTCCTTTTGTATTTTCAGTATTAAATGAGCTCAAATAAACAAAAGAAGCAAAAAGACATCTAAATCTAGCATAAATACAAGAAAAGGAACAAACGTGACATGCCCGACCCCCCGACAACATCCTCCCAAGCAAAACAAGAGAACAGAAGGCTGAACACGCCCCGTGCTCAGTGAGCACGGGGGCGTGCCCAAGTGTCAGCAGAAAAGACAAAGTTGTAGAAGCTTCTATCGCCCACCAGAGGGCTGTGCTCAGCGGACACGGGGCCGTGGTCAACTATAAGATTCGTAGAATCCAGGCAAATCTTGATAGTACAGATATGCTTCTGCACACGGGGTCGTGCTCAGCGGACACAGGGGCGTGGTCAACTAATGCAGAAAAACTGCAATTAATGAAGAAAGAGAGGAGGACGGACACGGGGCCGTGCCCGAGCTTCTGTTCAGCCTATAAATAGGAGTGCTTGGATCCTTTGCAACTCATCCCTTGGCACACCACCTCTCTCACACTTCACCCACCACCCACCACCATCACAACACCATCATCCACCACCATCATCCATTGTCCATCATAGAGTGTGTGAGTCATCTCGGGATCCAAGATTGATCGTAAGAGTTCTTGACAACCAAAGGTCATGTTTGCCTAAGTCTCTTACATCACTTGGTGAAGACAAGTGTTTAGTGTAATACTTTTTATTTTTAATCTTTTCGCACTTTATATTTGGTTATGTATTAATGACTTTAATAACTAGTTTCTTATGTTGAAGGTGATTCTTCCTTATCGTTTGTCTGCGGTGTCTTGGCATTATTTTACTGTCTATATAAAATAAAAGATTTTCACCATTCATATCTCCACGGTCTATATGGAGATATGTTGGCTACCTGGTCGGGGGTTAAGGGAACGATTTGGTAAGAGTCTTGCCATTGTTCAGTGTATAGATCCTGCAAAGGACCTGGGTCAAATTTAGTAGGACCTCCTTCAATACCCACTGGTATTGGATGGCATGGGTCCAAACTCTTTGATCCCCTCATAAGTTAAACTACTATTAAACTACTTAGCCGAGGGTAACGTCACCTTCAAAAGAGGGGCCTACCACATTATGCATTAATAACTTAATTAATTATCTTTCAATAATCCGACCCTTTAGGATTGTATCCTTGCTGACTCAAACTACTGGGTTGAGGGTAACGTCACCTTCAAAAGAGGGGCCTACTACAATAACTAAGATAATCTCTTAAAAAGTGCAAAAGTGCGGAAATAATCAAAGGTTACACTAAAGGCGAGTCAGATCCAAGTGATTCATGTTGTCTATCTGTTTTTATTTTATTTTATTTTTCAGCATTTTAGTTAGTTTTATTTTTCTAGTTTAAACCCCTTTCTAACTTTTTGATTTGTTTAGACGTTGAGGATAAACCGGTACTAAAAGCTCTTGTGTCCTTGGACGACCTCGGTATCTTACCAACACTATACTACGCCCACGATGGATGCACTTGCCCACATGTGTGTTTAGTGTTAGTAAATATCGTGTTTTATAAATTTAAAACTTGGCTAAAAAGTGTAAACGGGCTTAAAATATATATTAAAAATATATTACACTACACGCACATTAGTACAAATACATGTCAACTTATATCACCAACACTTGGTGAAAACACAACTACACAAGTATTGCACATAATCACAAGGATAAATGAATAAGTATTTACCTAGACTTGTTAAAAATAGATTATTTTTAACAAACCTGTTGTAACTACAAATGCTACATAAAATGGTGCATTCAAGCAATACGAGTTAAAATATAATATTTTGACTAATGTATCAAACTTGGAATTATATATATATACATATACACTAGAACGATGGTTGCGAATTATGGTTAAACAAGAGAATATATTTTAAGTATATAAGAATATATTATTTCTAACATCCATCGGTTTAAACAAGAGAGACTCGAGTACAAGAGGGGCACGGCCCTACAAGTAATGTGGACACATACAACTTACTCGTGTGAGACGCGAAGCCAAGAAGGCAAGGCCGTTAACGCACACAAGATTCTAGAATATATATATATTCGGTGAAACATATATTAACAATTTAACAAATAATTCATCCAAAACATAATTCAATGGATAACAATTCCATACGAGTCTTAATAAATATTCAAAATAGAAGACTTGTACATGAGTCATTACAAAGACCGAAGTGTCTAACGAATCTAGGACGTTTGTAGGTCGTGATACAAGTCAAGGAAACCGCACGTGAGATTACAAGCATTGCACGGAACGCAATTCGGTGAGTTCATGTCCCCTTTTCATTTTTGACGCTTTCCAGTTTTACAACTATCGGGGGAAATACATGTACAACGGTATGATAAGCTAGGGAATGAAACAACTTAGATCATGTGCGAATAGGGTTGTACTTAAGCACCATTAATCTAGTTTAGACCAAGGAACAAAGGGTTAGATCTAAGGGGTTATGGCGAGCCCCACTCTTGGTTTTAGACCCACATAGAAGAGTGCATTTGTGTCACAGTCGAGGGTAATCAACACAAAATTGTCTAGGTTTGGATTGCTTCCTATGTCGTCACACATATTAATGTCCTTGCAAAACATTAATGATCAACGATTTCATTGATGCTTTACATACCGGTTTTCATATAAATTCATCTCACATTTTATGAATTCATCTTATACAACTAAAACGCATGAACTCACCAACTTTTGTTGATGTTTTCAACTTAACATTTATTTCAGGAAATTAGTGGACCATGTGGGGGAATTTCGAGTCAAAAAAGCAAGTGTCAAAACTCCTTGCCACCTTTTGAAGGGTTTGCCCATTATATGCCGCCTCCTTGCGGTGATATTGTAACACCCCGTATTTTCGAATGTCAAAGTCAAAGTCAAAGTCCAAGTCAACTTTGACTTTCCTTGACTGTAGATAGTCGATTTTGTGTTTTAGTTGTATTATGTGGAGTAAGTGTTGTAATCAGCAAGAATCGAAGTAATCGGATGTGTTTTAATGCGAACCGATCTACGACTGTGAATGATAGGAAGTAACAATGCGATAAAGTTATCCAACCAGTAATCAAACCGATCTAACAATCAATCGAACTCGAGACTCGAATCATGCGAATTTTGGTATTATGATATTTGTGTGTGTGCCTTATGTGTTACCTGTGCGTGCTTACTTTATGATTAGGTGTGGTATTCAAGCAAATCAATCGAAAATCGAATCGAAACTCGAAAAGCAATCGAACTCAATCGAAACCGACATCGAAACGTGACTTATAGGATATTGTATGTTAGATATAGTGGTTGGGATTAAAAGTAATTTGACTAGGAACACTATCGTATCCGTATCATCGTCCATCGAAATCGAAACGTCGAAAATCGTTGCAAAATACTCGAAGTGTGTGGCGGATCGAACAGGAAACATCCTGATCGAACAGGCCAGCCGATCGGCTAAGCACCTTGCCAGCCGATCGAGCAGCCCACTCGATCGGAGTTCCCAGCCGATCGGCTGCCACTTTCCTCTTTTGGAAGCCTATAAATAGGGCTGTCATTGTCATACTCTCCATTTTTGGAAAGCTCTGACCGAACCAGCCATCTTCTTCACCTTTTCTCAGATTTCTCTCAATCCCGGTAAGTTTTCACTCTAAATCTTGTACGATCTTGATCATTACTTGATTCTACACCTTTCTATCTTTCAAAACTTGGATTCTAACCGTGAAATCACCAAGATCTAAGTGTTCTTGGGTGATGTCATCATGGTGTTCTTGAAGAACATCATGTTTTGGCCTCATTCCACTATGATTAGCTTAGAACTAACCGATTTCCACATAAACAAGTTAAGATCCATCATAGATCTAAACATTTTTCATGATGTGAAGGATTGAAAGAAGGATTCCAACTTTCTTTCAACTCTTTTACACTCAATGCTTTCAAATCTATAGAAACGGAGCTTGAACCGGCTAACCAATCCTTCTAACAGTTAAGATGTTCAAGATTCGGATTCTATATACAAGGTTAACCCGATATCGGTTAAACTCTTAACCGACATTCCGAACCGTTCACCGGCCGGACTTGGGTGATTCCTGTTCGAGCCCAGGGAACAAGTAGGAACGAAGGTTAACATAGTTCAACACGTTGTCAAGCTACCTTAAAAGAATGACAAATAAACAAACAACCAAGTGTTAGACGAAAGGCCGACCAGGTCAGAAATGCTGGCCGAACGGCTAGGCTGTTCAAACAGCCCAGCCGATCGGACATGCCAGCCGATCGACCGGGCCAGCCGATCGGCTAGCACATGGTCCCACATTTCCAAACTTTCGAAGTATAGTATTGACGAAGTAATGTTCAACCAAATGGGTCGCCCGATTGGTAAACATCCTTGTTCGGATCATGAGATACTATGCTTCAACACTTGACCATTTTCACAACTCGTTCGTAGTAGAGAATGTCAGCCGATCGAACAGACTGTTCGATCGAGTGACATTCAGTTGGGGACTAACTTTGAAGCTCCTAGCCGATCGAGTGAGCTAGCCGATCGAGTGAGCTAGCCGATCGAACGAACCGTTCGATCGAACGACTTGAAAAGGTAGGAACACTTCAGTGTTCTCAAATACTGCAATAAAAACTTCAAAAGTTCAAATCCTCTAACATAAACACACCAGAGGAAGAAACAACCCACTCGAATGGTTCAGCCGATCGAGCCAACCGGCCGATCGAACGGGACTGTCCAGTCGGATATACCAGCCGATCGAACAGGCTGTCTGATCGAACCTGCCGTTCGATCGACCAGCCCATTCGATCAATCCATACTTGTTTACTTTTCCGCGTTACTTATCGTTATGTTATCGAACTATTCAGGCTAATCCTACTCTCAGCGATCCCTTCAATCCACAATCAATCACTGTGAGTATACTCGATCCCTTTTTGCTTTTAGCACTTTTGGGTGTTACATACGTTACCTATCAAATCACAATCAAACACAAACTATTTGAACGCTAACCAAATTGCATGTGCTATTTGACTAAATGAATGTTGTTTATTATGTTTACACGTGGAGTGCTATCTACCTGCCTTAGCAACATAGTACTATAGTTTGGACTCAGCACCCGTTCACACGGGGTTGTTAAGGACAAATACTTGCATGGATTACGGTGGTAATCATGTATTGCGAACCGTCTCGGACGGTCAACCCGCAGTCATTGGTACCGATGGTCCCATGTCGATAATTAACATGCATCGTTTTCCTCTGTGTACGTGCCTGGTTATGCGTAAACTATTCGAACTCTATATGCTATTATCAAACTTGTGTGCTCACCTTTACATTTTATGTATTGACTTTATTTTAACGTATGTGACAGGTAATTAGGATGCTTACTTGCTAGGAAAGCGAGGCAATAATAAAGCTTTAGAGCCCATCTAGCAGTTGTAGGTCGTAGCCTACGTAGGGGTCTCTAGAAGCAAATAAACTATAGCCATGGAGCCGTTGGAGTTGTTCGATCAAGCATCTATGGCATTAGTTGTCTGTAGATCTTGTCCGGACGAGCCTTAATGACTCTGGGCAGTACTATTAAACATTTGGTTTGTAATAAATTAAATCTGAGTTGTCGAAAGAGTACTATTTGTTTAGTTGTATTCTATGATAACTTGTTTATTTATTTGGGATACGGTATGGGACGTATCACTTAACTGAATTTGTAATAATAGTTGTTGTGGAAACTTCTGGACAATCTGTTTCGCTCAGTGTCGCGCCCCGATGATTCCGCCATCGGTTGGGGTGTGACAGATATAGTGGTCAAATCCTTAACATTTTAAAACTTGCATTTTGATGTATGATGTTATAACAACTTATTTACATTTGGTGGCTTTGTAAA
Organism: Helianthus annuus; assembly: GCF_002127325.2. Classification (NCBI taxonomy): domain Eukaryota; kingdom Viridiplantae; phylum Streptophyta; class Magnoliopsida; order Asterales; family Asteraceae; genus Helianthus; species Helianthus annuus. Next base: position 120,541,145 of record NC_035448.2, on the reverse strand, counting down.
CAATATACTCAACTTATGTTGCGTCTCGGTAACGATTATAGCAATGGCATTGGAGCTTGTTTTTATTCATTTAGTATGTTCACTTATATTGTACGCAATGAGAATCATTCAGATCACACCTCGCGCTTCCACTATGAGCGGGTGTGACAGATTGGTATCAGAGCCAGGTTGTAGTGAACCAGGATTCCTTCCCGAGTCTTAGTCTACAATCACTAGGATCCTCTCACGAAAACAATTTTCACAAGAATAAGAGAATTTCATTGCATAAACATTTCTCAAGGTCCACTACAATAAATTCATATCACACAAACCAAGCAAGGACATTAAGTGTCTTAGTCTCTAAATGGTAGACATGGAATACTAAGTTAATCTGCATAAGACAAATAGGATAACTTAAAATGAACTTATGTGATTCTTACATTTCATGTATATATTAAGTAATAATTAATTGTTAATATATATGTCGTACTGTAACGCCCAGATTTCCTAATCCGAAAAAGTAATAGTATCATACTATTATTTAACAAAATTTGCGCATGACCCGTTCGTATTATGAACAAATCCCTGTAAGACCAACTTGTAAGAACTTAAATATGATACAGCGGAAAATATAAGCCCAAAAATTTTGTTCTTAAAAAGTCATCTTAATTACATGAAAACTCAATTACAAAATGTAATTCGTTCATTAGAGAGGATTCACAATGTTACATTATATCAAGGCTTCATGACCAATTTAAAACAAACTATGTGACCTTTCTTTTCCGTACAATCCTTGCTCTCAACTCGATCTATGTCTGCTTCACTTCGCTAGTGGTAGAGGAAACCCGAGCGATACCTGTGGACACCACGTACAACCCAACCATTAGTCATTAATACACCATATAACATTAAACCATATAATAGAAATTCGTAAAGCATTCTATGAAGTAAACGTGGAATTGTCCAAGCGCTTTCTTAAATACTCTTTATCCAAACTAGGTTTCATTCCTTCATGAATTTGACAATCTCATGCCTGCATTACATTCCAAACTCAAAGCACATCATTAGTAATCGTAAGTACTCCGACGCCTTGATAACGTTCATACGTATATCTTTAGCATCATATATTCATACACACATGCATTCACACTTACGCGCCTATTATCACATACACCTGTATGCAAACGTACCTTCATACATGTCTACGTCCTTACCTACACACAAACAATCATTTACGAATTTATATACACTAGCTCATGCTTACCACTTCATACACATACGCTTATGCCGAAATGACATATTCATAACTTAACATAATATATGCGATATACAAAACGACCTACGTGCCTACTAGATTCCTAAACATATTTATTTATACAATTTCTTACACTAACACGAAAACAAATCTATTCTTTCACTAACCGACGACCCTTAACATCTCTTATATTTAAAACCAATCCTTAACATAAGTTATGAGACCTTGGAACACCATTTAAACAAGTCCAATGTATAAAACAACAAAAATCCAACAAATTGCCGGCAGCACGGTCCCTCGCGGGCCGCGTAAGCCTTGGCTTACTTCGTTTATTACTTCTAATTAGTACTTGTTCTTTCATGATGTTTCATAAGCATAAGTATTATAAATTTATTAAACCTACTAAAAAGTGAATCGAGATTCACTTACCTCGAGTGCCCGTCTCGTGTATGCTTCCTCATATCCTTTACGTAGCCTTCCATGTCTCCCCCATCTTGACATGATCCTATACTTTCATGTCATCATGGTTACCATTTCATTAGTATAACACACATTCTAATATTGCATTCATTTTACATTCATATCCAACATTATACTTTATTTGTCAAATTCCAATCAACACAAATATAAGCTTGAAGTCGCATCTTTTCATTCCGCATAATTCTTCATGTTGTTACATTTAGCACATATTGATATAGCATGTATTTAATGATTTCTCTAGTATAACTCTTGTGACAAAATCTTAATACACTAATTATGCACATTTGACTTTCAGAAAGTCATCTGTCCACCTTGTGATTTATCAATCTAACTTCACACGTCCACATTATTATAGTCGATTATGTTACGGGCATTACATACACTCCCAACTTACTTAGTAAAACACATACCACCACAAGATCATATATGCACATTCAACATAATCAAATCCTTCCATATTTTTCATCTCATAATCCCACAACTATCGACATCATTTAGGATTGACCAATTTTAACGCTACCCTTGAACCCAACTTTAGCTTGCTAGAAAAATCCACATATCATACAACCACATCACCCAACTACAAAATCAACTAAGTGTATTTGGTGTGCCATAACCTTATGCATATAATACAAGCTACTAACGCACGCCTCTAACACATCATACTAACAAATCAAAGTCCCGTATGATCTCTACTTAAATCACACTTTTCATCTTAGTTTGCTAACAATTATGTCATTATCACTTTTCACACATAATTACACGCAACTTGCATACAATTTCACATATTTGTTCTCTTAGGCATTTCATCGAACACTTGGCGGGTTTCGCATTTATGAAATATTGTGTACAAGCTTTTAAAGCATGATTCATACTAATTCTTCAGATAACTTTCATTTTAATTCAGATTCAAAATCAATAATCTATAACATCCATTGTCATACACCTCAAGCATCATCAAATTAACATAAAATACATCATCATCATCCTACATAAGAACCACTACAAATGAGTTTTTCATAAATATATCTAACAATCAGAAATCTAAGCATAATTCAAGTTTCATAAGGCATTTCTATCACATATCAATCCTAACTTCACTTAGATTCACGAGTTCATGAACACCCAATTCACCCAACATCACCAAATCATAAAATTTAACTTACTTGATAGTGAAGAACACTTAGGAGATCGATAATCTTGATACATGCATCCTAAAAACCTTCAATTCCCTTTTTAATTTGGAGATTTTCTTGAAATTTAGGGTTTACCCCTTTTCCTTTGGCCTGGTCGGCCTCAAACACGCACACAGTGTGTGTGTTTTGAGTTTTGTTTATTTTAAGCACAAGTTCCATCCATCTTGTCAAGTTTAGTCCCACTAGATTAGGTGTTTATTTATTTCTAGGCATTTTCCATTCTTAGGCATATATCATAACACATTCTTTAACTAAATAAATTTAAAAATAAATTTCTAACAATTATGCATAATTTATCACTTTTGGGGTGTTACACGTACAAACTATTTTTCCAGGTTGCCATGTCTTCATCTGAGGGAAGCAACGTGTTGGACGACTTAGACCACATGGAGCTCACATCTGACAACAAGTATGGACCCGAGGTGGTGATCATTACTTCGGACAACGAGTTGGATCCCGAGGAAGATCTCAACTTTGATTCTGACGACGACATGGTCGAGGACGTCCCTCTGGTGGACGATATGTTAGCCTTACCCCCTCAGCTCAACGACATAGTCATCATTGGCCACCCGGAGGGTGAGCATCTGGTCGAGATCATACCTTTTCCCGCCATTCCACTTGTTGTCGTACCCTTTGTCATTGATCTCGACGGCGACGATGATGGCATCCCTGCTTTTCGCATGGACGACGTGGATGAGGACATCGGAGATGGGGAAGTCTCCGATGTGGTCATTTTAGAGGTCGTATCGCCACTCGTTTCCATCATCGATATCTCCTCAGCCTCTGACTCCGACCTAGGTGATCACTCTAGAGATTCAGTTACTCATCTGCTCTCCAGGCCGCTGGCCTGGAGGCGTACCCAGCCGTTAGTGATGATATTCCATCTGCTTTACCAGCTACTCCCGCACCCACTCCGAGTCCTGCTCCTACTCACACCCCAACTCATACCCCTACTCCACCCACTGATGACACCAGATATCATCTGAGGCTAGTAGGCCGCTCTGCTTTCATACGCACCTTACCCTATGACCCACTTAGATATCGGTACACTCACCCTGGTGGATTTTCCCTCCCATCATTCCACCACGAGGCAGGCCCTTCTCGCCAGTCGTCACATCCGTCACCACATGTTCCAGCCAAGCAGCTCTCGACTCGGTACTCACCACCACATACCATGCCTACATCCGACCTGTATCTCCCTTGTCATCGCCCTAGTTACACTACTGATGATTTTATCTTGTCCTTGGAGCTCCAGGTCTAGATCCTTTGTAAAAGGGTCTATGAGCTGGAGAAACATGTGAATGCCATACTACCCCCTCCACCAGCATACCCACCACCAGCTTCACCACCACCCCAGCATCACCACCGCCACCTCCGATGCATCCAATTGACCTTGCTGCTTGAGTACTGGCACTCGAGCAGCAGGTGGGCATGCTACTCCGTCGAGTCCATGAGCTCGAGGAGGAGGTTGTCCACCTCCGTAGCCTAGTGGTTCCCTCACCACCACCATCACCTCTCGCACCTTAGACTTTTCTTTTGCAGGTACTGTTGGACACGGGAATTAGAAACCCGTTTTTGGCGAAGACTATACATCAAGTTTGAAGACAACTGGGAGATTGAAGACCACTTATGTGAAGGAAGATTTTGTTATTTTTTATGTATTAAATTTGTAAACTCGGGTGAAGTAACCCGAGTACAATTTATATTTCTTTTACAAAACAATGATGTAATAAGTTGTCTTATTACTATATATTAATAATTATGTATAAAAACTTGATGTCTTCGATGTGATTGCATTTTAGTTGCTGATTATACTTGTTGTGGTGTGTACGATATTGGTTATTCGCATGATGGATCACTTGATTACTTGTTTACTTATATATATATATATATAGGGGAAGGTTCAAATGAAAACCACTAGTTATTGTGAAAACTAGAAAACTAACTAAAACCCATTAAAAAGGAGGGAGGGAAGACTTTTAATGAAGGAGGGGTAAAATTGGAACAAAAAATATATAACTTTTCAAACATTTCCCATTTCTCCATACGTTATCATTTTAAAACAAAAATGGCACCATAAGATCACAAATTTTCTTATCTTTCATTCAAGTATATTCGAGCATATTTTTTATGACATAAAAAAAGATTTATGGTGTCGTCTTGTTTTCAATACTATTATTATAGTAGTGCACATGTGCAATATAGCATGTACTACAATGTGCATTACATGCTTAAAATTAGTTTTTTGATTCTAGTTTAGCTTTTAGGGTTAGTTTTTTGGAGGTTTAGGATTAGGATTAGGTTTTTGGGTGTGGGGGGAGGGGGGTTTAGGTTTTTGGGGGGTGGGGGTGGGGGGGTTAGGTTTTTTTCGGGTTTATGTTTAGGGTTTAGTTTTAGGTTTTCGGGAGGGTGGGGGGTTTAGGTTTTTTTTTTTTTTTGGGGGGGGGGGGTTAGGCTTTTGGTGGGAGGGTGAATTTAGGTTTTGGGGGGGGGGGGTGGGGGGTTTAGGTTTTTGGGTGGTGTCGGTGGGGGGTGGGTTAAGTGGTTTAGGCTTTCCGTATTAGTGCACATGTGCAGTACAACCAAAAAAATTTTTTTTTTTTTTTGAAATTTTTTTCCATATATAAAAAGTAGCGATTTTTCTAAAAAAATTGTAAAAAAAAAAAAATTGTATGTTTTTTAGGTTTTTTTAAGCTTTTTTAGTTAGTTTTCGAGTTTTCACAATAAAAGTGGTTTTCATTTGAACCATCCCATATATATATATATATATATATATATATATATATATATATATATATATATATATATATATATATAGGTAGAGGATCCTGTAAAAAGTGCTCAAAGTGTAAGAAGTGTGAGAAGTGTATTATAACACTATATATAATACTATATAACACTATATAAACACCGTATAACATTATATAACACTATATAATACCATATAACACTATGTAACACTATATATCATTATATAACAAATATAACACTATAGGTTGTCTGATAGCATGTCTATGATAGATGTATAGTGTTATATTTGTTATATAATGATATATAGTGTTACATAGTGTTATATGGTATTATATGGTGTTACATATTGTTATACGGTGTTTATATGGTGTTATATAGTATTATATATAGTGTTATAATACACTTCTCACACTTCTTACACTTTGAGCACTTTTTACAGGATCCTTACCCTATATATATATATATATATATATATAGGGAGAAGATCATGAGAAAACTATATCTAAATGAGAAAACTAGAAAACTAACTAAAAAAACCTAAAAAAAGCTAAAAAGAATACCAATTTTTTTAACAATTTATAAAAAAACCGCTATTTTTTATATATAAAAAAATTCAAAAAAAAAATTGTTGTACTGCACATGTGCATTATATGTGTACTACACATGTGCATTATATTCGTAATAGTGCACATGTGTAATACAACAAAAAAAAATTATTTATTTATTTGTTTTTTGAAAAAAATTTTCCATACATAAAAAATAGCGATTTTTTATAAAAAAAATGTAAAAAAAAAAAAATTGGGTATGTTTTTTAGGCTTTTTTAGTTAGTTTTCTCATGATCCATCTCCTCCATGAGTGTGACATTCGTAAATTTTAATTTGCTTTTTCCACACTCATTCATAAATGTTAGAGTAAACCTCAATTTTCAGCCCTGTGGTTTGCTGATTTTAACACTCTAAGTCCAATAGTTTAAAAATTGCATTTATCGTCCATTAGTTTGCTATTTTAACAGTTTCAGTCCATTAGTTTGCTGATTTTAACAGGTTCAGTCCACACCACTAACACTCTTGGTTTTAAATTGCGTGATGCGCTCCGATGCATTTAGTCCAAAAATCTAATGCGTGATGCGCGATGCGAGCGCATCACGTATGTGATGCGTTTCTAAAAAATTAGTTAAAAATTATTTATACTTAGTAAATTAAATATTATATAAATACCTTCATAGCCTGTTGACACCCCGTAAAATGTCGTTTCACGAATCCCTACCCGGCTCAAAAAATCCTTTCAAGCAACCAACCGTTTTTTGCCACGTGTCCATTTGTCCCCTAGTATCTATATCTCTGTCACGTTGCAGCACGTTGCAGGAGGATAAAAGTTGGTACTTCAGTGTGTGTTTGTGTGTGAGAGAGAAACACACTCATCTACACCGCCACCATCACCTCCACCACCACCACCACTGCTCCGCCTCCTTAACCCATACCCACCTCCACCAAACCACCATAACACTACAACCGCCGAACCAAAACGCCACCTCCTTTTCCTCCTTCCCTCCTCTGCCGACAAACCCACCATCACCAAGCACCACCTCCCGTTAAAGATAAGTGTTTTTGAGAAAGAGAGAGAGAGAGAGACAGTACTGGTTTTGAGAAAGAGAGAGAGAGAGAGTACTGGTTTTGATGGTGGCGGTGGAGTGATGGTGGCGGTGGAGGTGATGGTGGCGGTGGAGTGATGGTGTGCCACGAGCCGGCACAGGTATGCTACGAGCCGGCACAACACAAGGTTCGAGCCGGTTCAGGTATGCTACGAGCCGGTAAAACACAAGGTTCGAGCCGGTTCACCTGCTCGGAGCCGTTTCAGCTAATCCGAGCCGTTTGTCGGACACGTGTCTCCATCAGATTGGTCATCGTTGAAGGAACTCCTTGAGCCGGCACAACACAAGGTTCGAGCCGGTTCAGTTGACGGTGTCGGCTCGTGGCCGGGTCAGTTGACCAAAATTGAAAAAACAGCGTGGTCAAGGCTAGTTTCATAATTTTCCTTTTAAAAAATCTATACCACAGCACACTTAAATATCTATAGATTGTATACATTTTTAACGAGAAATGAGTCATGCAAACTGAACACACATCTTTATAACTAACTATTCTTGTCGGTTAAAATTTCACACTAAGTGTGAGCATTTTTAATATCCACATTTCATGTTTTTTAGTTAGTTTTATACGTTTTATAATCATCTGGCGCAAATTGACCTATCTTTTAATGGACTTATACACACTGGCGAAGCTTGATCTGAATAACGGGGGGTCGAAAACGTATATACACAAAAATTTCTATACAAAAACTACATATATAACACTACTGAGCGAAAAGTTCAGGGGGTCGGGCGCCCCCTCCTGTCCCTTGTATACATCGCCCCTGCTTATACATACTACAAAAAATCATTATTTTGTATAATACGTAAAGATTTCGCATAGTGTGATTATAGCTTAATCGATATGTATCAGGCTTAGAAACAACAGAAAAAATTCTTTCTTCACTTGTCACTCGATGATGGATTGCACATCTTATCACATAAAATTAATATTGGATTTTAATAATCTCAATTATTATTCGTTGTTGACCGTCAACAGTCCCAACTTCAAATATAACCACTAGCAGTCCCAACAATTAATATATTGGCCACCAATGGACCCTGACTAACAGAATCCTAACGCCGTTAGTCTCCGGTTGCCGGAAAACCGTTTTTCGACAGAAAAAGTTTTCTAAAGTTCTGATCTAAGGTTACAAAGAGGTTTGAGACGAAAATGTTGAGTTTTCCGGCCAAAAAGAAGTTTTCGGTAACTTCAGTAATTGGGGTTTTTACTAGAAAAATATTTCTAAAGGTCCGCAATAAGGTTACAAAGAGGTTTGGGACGAAAAGGTTGAGTGTTCCGGCCAAAAACGTTTTTCCAGCGACCGGAGACTAACGACGTTAGAGTTCTGTTAGTCACGGTCTATTGGACGTCAATATGTTTATAGTTAGAACTGTCAGTAGTTATTTTTGAAGTTGAGACTGTTCGCAACCAACGATGAATAGTTTGGATTATTAAAATCTAATATACCCTGGAAGAGTTCTATGCATGATAGAGATAAAAATGGCCACTTGTTGTGTCCAATGTTTTAAAAACCGGCCGGTTATACCGGTATTACCGTTTCCAGATGTAAATCCGGTACGAAACACTTCGGTAAATAAGTGAAATGGCATAAGGTTTGTACCGACGGTAAAATCCCGTATACCGGTTTGGAACGTAATACCGGTACCGGCCCAGGGTTATTTTAGTTTGGGTTGTTACTTATTTTTATTATATATGTTACTTATCTTACATAATTTTTTATATTATAATTATTCGTAACTAAAAGTTCTTATTTAATATTGTATGAAACGAAAATATTTAACCTCTAGTTAATGAGGATGACAATAATATTGAACTTCATGTTTTGTGTGATCGTGAACTTGATGTATTCAACACTCAAATGGCTTAAACATATCATACATTTTTATTTATAAGAGCTTGTTGGAAGATTGAATGATTTTCGATTATTTTTTGGGTTATTTTTTTATTATGGATTTACCTTTGGATCATCTTTTAATATATAATCATGCATTTTTGCATTAACTTTTGAGTTGATATTGCAATTTATGAAATTATAGAGTTAGCTAGTCAACCCGGTTGAACCGCTCGATACAACCTGGTTCAACCGGTTGAACCATTTTTTAGCCTAACCAGGTTTGATTTAAAAACCGGTTTTTAAAACATTAGTTATATCCTTAGGGGAGGCGGGGTGGCATACCTTTTGCCCGTGATAGTTTATTATAACGAGTGATGAAAGATCAAACACCACCCACACTGTTTCTTGATCACTCGTGAATTTCACAACGCGTGAAGAATATCACGCGTGAAAAATGGAATATTGTGAGGGAATGTGAGGGTTTATTGTTGGGTGTTGTGAGTGATGGTCATTTCCACTAAAAAAGGTTGTGAGTGATGGAATAATAATTGATGATATGACAGAACTTGATTGGATGTTACGAGTAGTGGAATTTTTACAAGTGATAACCACCCCCTCCCCTTATAATAATGAGAATCCATTAATCCTAATAAATAATGATACCACCTCCTCTCTACACAACCCAAAGAGGATTAAAGTATTATGCAATGCATGTTCAAGACCAATTACCAAAATGCCATTTTACAAATGCTCCAAAGATGATAACTTCGTTCTCCATGATTGGTGCACCCAAAGAACTAAGTAAGAAACCATGAGTCACCCAGAACATACATATGCTTGAGCTTGTTGACATTCATGTCATCTGTTTGGGATTCATATATAGTATTTGTGGATTGCCTTGCAATGGGTTTGTATATTGTTGCACACAATGTGAATACTTCACTGTTGATGTTAATTGTGCATTTATGCCTAGAGAAATTACACATGAAGCACACGCGAATCACTTACAAGAGTAGACAGACGGTGCTTCATCCAATGTATCTAAGATGGAATGTCGCGCATGTCGTGTTAGTATTGTTGAAAGTAACACTTATTTTAGATGCAATGTTTGTGATTTCTATTTGGATTGCCGGTAAGTGAAGCCTCTGTGCCGTATAATTTAGTTCTCTTTGTATTATCATCAAATGATTGATTATTGTACCTTGAGAAGAAAGAAAAATTAGCCATGAAAGATAACACCTGATCTTATTATAGTTGTTGCTTGATGTAGTCCAACCATCTTAAGTCATAAAATAGTTCGTAATTAAATAACAATGAAATGAAATTTGCATCAATAAATATGATAACAATTAAAAACATGTAACAAACATGTTTATTCTTAAGAATGGAATCTGAATTTCATACATAAATGAAAGACGTAGGCTATCGACACACAACTAAAACAAGCAGAACAATACTAGTATGAAAAACAACTCATTTCTTTACCCTATGCTTTCACTTCATTTACACAAATGTTAAAACATACAACATATGAATTGAATGTACAAACAATCCACAACAATTCTGTATAGTCCAAAACCTGCACAACCGAAACTGCAAAACCGCCGGTCATTGGTTCCACCTTGTTGGCACAAGCCCGCACCACACCATATAGCAGCACAGCTCAAACCATATGTGTGATGGCCACTTCCAACAAACGAGTGTGCGGAACACTCAGAGTGGCAATCCCCCTCCGACAATTTTTCCTCAAAAAGGCGTAAAAATAATTAATGGCCAATTTTTTAGTGAAACACGAGTCTTTCCGCGCCCTGATGGATACATGACCGAGAAGATAAACCACCCCTGATTCCTTGGCTATATGTAGGAGTGTTAGCTCGTTTTCAAGGCTCTTGTCTTGACCAGGGTTGGTAGAGTCCTTTGGGGGCTCGTGTGAGGTGCTTGCTTCTGAGATTACGGGGCGTTTAGTGGTTGTTTTGCTTTTGTATTTGGATAAGAGAGGGGCACCAAGTGAATAGACGGTCCCGTTTAGATCTCGTAGAACACGTGAGGATTCATCTTCGGAATCGGTATCGTCATCCCCGTCACTTTCTAATGATCTTTCTTTTGCTTCTCGGCGAATGAACTTCTCAAGGCTTTCGATCAAAAGTTGCTCAAATAACTGGTGATTCTCCCTATGGACATCCTTGTAGCCATATCTTTAAGAATCCGTATGTTAAACTCAGGTATTGGATTACTAAATCTCTTAATACAAACTTGAAAGAAAGATAAATTACCTGGCAATACAGCGAAATATGTGGTAGCTTCTAGGGCAAACCCTTCGGAACAAGAATCTCTCACTCGGAGGCACAAAAGGAACAGGTACATTTTTAATGCACACAAAAACAATCATCGAATGGATAGCTGGAAGAGTGGCAAGAAATTGTCCAAATATCGTCGGCACGCCTTTTGCCAGCTCGTTGTAAAGCAATCCAATGCCAGGAGCTCTAACAGTTCCAAGATTGCTACCTAATTGGCGCATTATATCCATTGACATCTTTTTCTTGACTTCTGTTTCATATTTGAGCTTGCTACCGTAATTCCATATGTACATGATGAAATATGCAACCATCGCGAACACCAATATGAGCCAGCTTCCATCTCTAATGCCTCGTAAAACTGATGAAAAGAATATAACCTCTAACCCGAGAAAAACGGTGGAAAATAACAGAACAAGAATGATGTTTGTCTGCCATATAAGAAGCATTACAAGGATTACTAAGATAGTAGTCATCATCATCACACCAACCTCAGCAATGCCTGTATTTGAAATACAAATCAACATTAGACAAACAGTTAACGATATTAAATAATTGTTTGCAAATGAAGAATAAAAAGAGGAAGGAGTACCGTATGCATTTCCGATCTCTTCAGTGTTTGCAATAAAGCAGACAAGAAGAAGAGCAGAGGCGAGGAGGAACCAGTTCATAACTGGAATATAAATCTGACCCATGAATTTGCGAGAAGTATGTATGATTTTAAGGCGAGGAAAACAGCCAAGTGCTATTGACTGTTTGACACAGGAAAAGGTTGCTGTTGTCATTGTTCTACTAGCAATCAATGCTGCAATATTGGCAATTAGATACATCGGCCAAAAAATTTCATCTGCAGGCAGCCAAACACAAAAAAAATTACAAGTATTAGCAATGACTTTCTCTAGCAAGCTAAGCTTAAAGAGGTGAAAACTTCAACTCACTAATTTATAAATGGGTTGATTGAGGTTATGTTTATGTTTAAAAAACGTGAAACGGATCGCGATCCTACGGATTAGTGGTAGAAACTTTGGCAGCATAACATTTAGTCATCACAACTTATTCATACCAAAAGAGTTTATATCGTTTAAGCTCAGGGAGAGAACAAGAGTGTTCGATCTCCTCTCATTCTAAAACTTCACACTATCAACGCATGACTCATGCGTTGACATTCTAATACGTATGGCTCCTACGTTGTACATCACACAACGTATGGCTACAAGTCAACCGCAACACTCATGCGTTGACTGAACTCATGCATTAACTATCTACATACACAACACACAATCTATCTAGCCTATTCGCACAGTAACGGACACACAAATATGCAGTTATGCACCAACAGTTTTCTCTCTAACGGGTCAAACGGGTTAACTAAAAATTTTTATAGCTGTGCCACCTCTAACATTTCGTTTCTAATATTAACAATCAAGGGGGCTACACAATCAGTATAACTGTATAAGAGAAAAATAAATGAAGTTGATGTGTGCCAGGCTGGCGAAAACAAAAAAGGAGGCTCACTTGGGATAGAAGAAAAGAAAGTTTGATGTGCATGACCGTTGTTATTCATGAGATAGGCAGCTTGACCCAAGTAACCCAACAGAAGGCACGGAAGTACAAGGAAAGCAAAAATAAGCTGCAAAATACAGATTCCATCTAAAGTAATTCAGATGAAGCAATAGAAAGAAAAAACGTTTGCATTGAAAGAAAATATTTGCAATACCTGGATAGCTCCTACAGAAAAATAGCAAAGATCTGCAAACATTGCTTCTGAACCTGAAGTATACCAGCAGAAAAGAAATAAAGGCTTTAATAATAGTTACATAAACCAGCTTAAAGCTAAGTAGCTAACTGCAGTTATTCATCTCAGTTGCTTGCCTTGCCTTGAATTTATCTTTTCAATTAATAATAAGAGAAGAAGTGAAAAGAAAGGAATAAAGGATAAAAGAATTAAAAAAAAAAAAGTTTCAGCCTATTCGTGAGTTGAAAGAGAAATAAAATCATAAAAAAATCAGACTCAACTTTATATTGCTCTTGTAAGCGCTACAAAAATTACAATGTAAAACATATTTTTGTATAGAACATGAGATATTTTGTTTTACAATCTTATACGGTATAACTACAAAATTATAACTGTGGAGCACAGAGTGTATTCAGAGGTTTTATTTGAAATTTGGTGTTATGCTTTATACATTTGTTTTGTACAAACTTATCTGCATTATTATTTGCATATAAGACACGTGATGAGCTAATGTTAAAACATTTAGCATAAGCGCTTACCGGTTGCACACAGAAGACATCCTCCCAGAGAATACAATGCCTTAGCTGAGTCCCTCTTGAAATAGTAATAAATGTGAACAGGATTAAACGCCTTCAATACACTGCTGTCATGTTTCACAAGGTTGTAGATGCCAATTCCCCCAAGGGAGCAAAACCATAGAAATAAGGCTGGCCCAATAGCAAGCCCAATCTTACTTGTTCCAATTCTTTGTACACTGAACAAAACAATAAGATATGCAACTGAAATCATCACCACATGATCTGCATTACACACATAAAAGAAAATATGAAATGACTGGTCAAAAAAATATCTTGGTATCCTCAACCCAAAGGAACGTGAACAAACATTAATATAGATCAGAAAGCATAACTATAGAATCTTGACATAATAAATAACTATTTGAGGTAAAATGCCATTTTCGTCCTGAGGTTTGGCCAGTTCTGCGACTTTCGTCCAAATGTTTGTTTTTCCGCATCAGGATCCAAAAGGTTTGAAATCTTGTCATTCTGTCCGGCTCGTTAACTCCATCCATTCTTCTCTGTTAAATCAGGGGTATTTCCGTCTTTTCTGTTAACTTAAAGGATATTTCAGTCTTTTTCAATTTATGTAAAATGGATGGAGTTGACGAGCTAGATAAAAATGGCAAGATTTCAAACCTTTTGGATCCAGATGCGGAAAACAAACCTTTGAACGAAAGTCGCCAAACCGTCAAACCTCAGGGACGAAATTGGCATTTTACTCAACTATTTATTATTGGGCTAACAAGGATTAGTTTTAGTTTCATATCACCTTCCTCAACCATAGGAACTCCAAGCTTGAGACCACGAACGGCGGACATGACTGTACAACCAAAATAATTAGATAACATTGAATTCCTCTCGAAAATTCCGCAACAAAAACAACATACCCTTGATATCGTTTAACATTATGTGTATCAAAATCAACAAAAGGTAGGGCGAACGAATTAAGGAAATTACTAGAAACCTGACATTGCAGGCGTAACAACCCCGTCAGCTATCACCATGGAAGTACCAGCAAGGACCAACATCAAAAGAAGCTTTTTCAGCCCTAAAGAAGCTTCAAGACGCTCCTTTATTCTCAACGACCTCTCAAGTTCTGCAGATGGAACCTTCAACTTGAAGCTTGATATACGTGTATCAGAAGCAAGCTGATTTGGGAGTAGACTAACCTTAGCATGCCTACATATAAGTGAGTATAAAGCAAATGTACCACCTGCAGCATACATACCATAAATGATAAAACCAAACACCGTCTAAGTTAAACGGCCATCTTTTTGCAGGGACAGACGCAACGTATAAACGAACTAACATTAAAACTTACCTTCACCGTCGTCATTTGCCAAAAGAACTATGAGGGCATACTTGATCAGTGGAATCAAAATGAGTGTATATATAACGAGAGATAGAGCACCAATAATATCTTCATTCCCCTCAATTGGAGCCTTATTGAACATCACATTGAAAGTATATAGTGGACTTGTTCCAACATCCCCAAAAACTACCCCTAGTGTTTGAAAAGCCAGTTTAATGCTTTTGCTAAAAGTTATATCCTGCAAATACAATTGAGTACACATCATGTTTAAGAGAGAATAGTTCCAATTTCTAAACTGTTAGTAACATTTAAACACTTTAAGTACTCAAATTAACAATTATTAAACTACAGCTACATTTCTACACCAAATTGAGGCATAACAATCTAGTTTAGTTAAATAAGGTACGATCAACACTACTACCCTAGTGTTTAAAAGGCCAGTTGAATGCTTTTCCTAAAAGAAACATCCTGCAAATACATCATTGTAATTAGAAAGAAAGACCTTCATCATACATTCCATAGTTGCATACATATCATGTTCATGAGTAAAAAAACATAGGGATGACCATTTTTTACCAAGTACCAGTACCGTCCCGATACCACATACCAAACCAACACCGACCAAACAACATCAGTACCAGTATTCAATTTTATGGTTTACCATTTCGACACTAGCCAGTTTCCGTATTTCTCGGTAATTTAGCACTACCGGTACCATACCGCCATAATCGGTATGGTATTTTGCGTTTTTACTCATTTTTTCGGAATTTCCGTACCGATCTCATCTCAGTGTTTTCATATTCGGCACTAGTCAGTTTCCATATATTTCAGTAATTTTACACTACCGGTACCGTACCGCCATAATCGGTACAGCATTCCGTTTGCATTTTTACTCATTTTCGGTTTTGGTATTTTCCGTACCAGTACGGTAATGATCTCATCCCTGGCGTTTTAAGTTTCGGCACTAGTCAGTTTCCGTATACTTCAGTAATTTTACGCTACCGGTACCGTACCGCCATAATCGGTACAGTATTAGGTTTGCGTTTTTACTCATTTTCAGTTTTGATATTCTCAGTACCACCGGTACAGTACCATAGCTGTCGATAGTGAATAGCGACAAATTAGCGACAAGGCACCTATATGCTACGTAGCGAATAGCGATAAGGCACCTATATGCTACGTAGCGAATAGCGAGAAATAGCGACAAGGCACCTATATGCTACATAGCGAATAGCGATAAATAGCGACTGTCGAAAATTCAAGAAATTGTTTTACATTCAATCCACCAAAATAAATAAACATTCAAACCACCTAAATAGCTAAAATACTCAGTCACAAATCATCTAACTCTTCATATTCCAATTTCTCATCCCTAGATTTCGGACAAGTTTCCAACATTTTAACTAACAATTCTTCAACTACAACAACAATTCCACACCAAATTAGGGCAACACAACCTAAAATTACCTAAATCAGACACAATCAATAGTAACCATACCTCCAAATCAATCCGTTGAGCACCAGAAACCTCAAGAGTCTCCACATCCAACGAGTCAACCCTCGGTCCAGTCCGAATAAGCCTATACTCCACATTATCTTCATCCTCGGACTCCACACCGTTTCGCAACGGCAAATCCTCCTGCTGCACATCATTATTAATATCAATCTCTGAATCTGAATCATCTGCGTCTTGAAAAACCCAACGGAAGGAGTCAACTGAGTCCACTGAAGTTAATCCTCCATTGTTCTTACTGGATCCGCCTTCTTCTGCCATATTGTAGGTTTGATCGTGTTGAATTTGAATTCAATGAGGATGATTGAACAGTTGTGGCTCCATTATTGTTGGAATGGTGGAGCTGAGGTGTGGATTACGGTTTATAAACCCTAATTTAGTGTTGTAATTGTGATGATGTGCGTTGTTGTGAGTGGATAAAATCTTGTTGATTAAGTTTGTGTTAGTTTGGACGGTTGTCAAAACATGCTTTTAGTTAGGGATGGAAATGGGTCGGGTTTGGGACGGGTTTAGGTAATCTCAAACCCAAACCCGGTTAGATAAGCTTGTCCCAAACCCGTCGGTTTTCTAGCGGGTAAATACCCTTCGGGTATCGGGTATACCCGTGAGTTTCGGGTAAACCTGTTAATTTAAAAAGATTATTCGTTGGGTATACTCATCTCATAACCCATTAGGTATTTATCGGGTAACTACTAACCGGTTACATTTTGTATTGTCACTAAAAAAATATATATCAAATAACTACAATGTATACGGAATAGAATACCTATATGTGTAAAAAATGAATGTATCATATATATATATATATATATATATATATATATATATATATATATATATATATATATATATACATATACATATTTAATAATATAAAAGAAATTATATCGGGTATACAATCGGGTAAACGAGTACTCTTTATCGGGTAATTGGGTCGGGTAAACGGGTATATCACTAAATCCCAAACCCGTCCTAAACCCGCAAAAAAAAAAAATAAAAACTATTCCCAAATCCGTCCCAAACCCGATTAACCGACCCTAAACCCGTCCCAAATGTTTCGGATTTACCCAGCGGGTTCGGGTTTAATTGTCATCCCTACTTTTAGTGAGCAAATTTTCTTAATATTTTTATTTTTGTAAAGGATTCGTTAAAAAATCTATTTTTTTAATGGTGACTTTCTTTTTTAGTGACCCAATGTTACATTGCCTAAATGGCGATCATAGCCAAGATCTGCACAGACTACGTTGTCTTAACCGGTCTCGCGCTGGTTTAGTCAGACTTTGTTACGGCGTTCCCCCAGAAACCGTAATGCCTCCACACGAGAAGCCTCGCTGAAGTAACAGCCGTATGAAAACCGGGGTGTGGCTCAGGATCGAACCCTCCTCGGTGGATTTGTCACCATCATTGCCTAATACCCACCCCAATATGACACAAGTGGGAATTGAACTTGAGTCTTTATTGAAAAACCCAAGTCTCCTACCACTATGCCACAAGTGAAGGGATTTAGAATCTAATTTTGATATATTAAAGTCGATGAACTTGTAATTAGCGAACAACTAGTAGCAGAGTAATTACATGTGTAAAGTCTATGTAGACGTTAAATATGTGTATGTTAGTGTTTTACGCACTTAAAACTAAACTTTTACGTATTTAAGGATAACTAAATCAGCTAAACGTTCAGTGTAAAAAAAGATAAACTGAAACTTTTATTTTGAATTTCGTATATACTCGCATTTAAGCAGTTTGGTGTGGGTGGGGTTCAGCTACAAAGTCCATTTTTTCTACAAAGTCATAAAAACTATAATTTCAGCCATAAAACACACCCAAAACCCACAAATAACAGAGTGAAGATCACTAAAACACGATATCTAAGCTCAAACAGTCCATAAAAACTTCAAACACACCATCGTAGAACTATGATAATAAAACAAAACATGATAATCAACATAAAACACATTAATGTTAGTCATTCGATAAACAAAACTTTTTCATCCAAAACACAACACAAAACCCACAAATATGGCGTTTTAGTAATCTTCACTTTGTTATTTGTGGGTTTTGAGTGTGTATTATGGTTGACATTATGGTGTTTCATGACTTTTTACACTTTGTAGGAAAAATGGACTTTGTAGTCAACTCCCACCCTGGTGTATTTAATATACCAAAATATAGTCGATGAACTTTTACCTGTAAAATGAGAATGCATAGGGTTTTTTATGATGATAATGTTATGTTAATCTATCATCAAAGTTATTTTAGATCAATGTATCATGGTACAAGTGTTGTCATACGATAAGTTTAATATTTTGTAAATTACAACTCGTGTTAGGAATATTAAATAAATTGTACTTCAACTACTTTTTTTAAATATCTTAATAAGATAGAAACTAATAAAAAAAATGTGTTAAATGATGGAAACAAACCTTGGTCCTTATCGATTTCTATGTTTAGTCTATAATTTGTGGTATGTGAATTTATTGCAAAGAATAGATATTTGTGATCGTGGTAGCCACAACGATAAAAGTATAAGGGGAGGGGGTGGTCACTAGTGATAAAATTTCATTACTCACAATATCCAATCATGTTCCGTCATGTCAGCAATCATTTTTCCATCACTCACAACCTTTTTTTAGTGGAGGTGGTCATCACTCACCACCACACCCAACAATTTCCCTCCAACCAACAACTACCCTCACAAAATAAATCATCACGGCGTTGAAAAAATAACGAAATCGGATTGCGTGATTGTATCACGCGTTATACTTGGAGGTGGGGGTGAGATTTTGTGATGTTCAACGCGTTATATATCTATCACGTGTTATATTAACGCACCGCCCCTAGGCCTTAATGGAGAAGATGAAAGTGAGGAGGTGATGGAGACATCCAAAGGACCACCAACAATATAACAAGCTTTAATGTTGCATTTACTAGTGCTAGTTTATTGTTTGAGTAAACTGTCATTTTGGTCCCTGAGTTTTGGTCATTTTACCATTTTAGTCTAAAACTCAAACCTTTTGCATCTGGGTCCCTGTGGTTTCAGTTTTATTGCTATTTTGATCAAAAAATGAAATCAGGTCATATTTGTTTTATAAAATCCTGCAATTTTGTCCTTTTTCCTCAGGGGTAAATCAGATCATATTTTTCTTATAAAATCTGGTATTTATTTATAAAAAAGAAATGACCATTTTGCCCCTGTGGAAAATGACAAAATAGCAGAATTTTATAAGACAAATATGATCTGATTTCATTTTTGGACCAAAATGGCAATAAAACTGAAACCACAGGGACCCAGATGCAAAAGGTTTGAGTTTTGGACTAAAGTGGCAGAAGTGACCAAACTACAGGGACCAAAATGACAGTTTACTCTTATTGTTTAGAGTTTTTTTTTTTTTTACATTCAGTTTCGGACCCAGAATTATTTTCTAGGGTGCGAACGAAGGGTTCAACCAAATTTTCAAAAGGTGTAGTCGGGATTTTTACCTCGAAAATACACAAAAAAGAAATTCAAGGGAGCACCCGCCCACCCAAGCCAAAGCTTAGGTCCACCCTTGACGACATTTAGAGTTGTTTATTTGTTTATAATTTTTGTGCATTTATTTTATATATCTAATAATATCTAACTATGTGTGGTTTATATAATCGAATTAATCTAAGGGTGGGCGGGGTACCCACCGAAAACCAAGCGGGGACCCCTTTTGCCGAGCGGGACAAGCACCGCCAACATAGCAGTGAGGTACAGAGAGGGAGTGAAACCGGTGAGGCTTCACCGAAGAGAGGGGGAGGAGAGAGGGAGGAGAGAGGATGAGTGGACCAATCAAAACTTTTTTTTTTTTTTAATAAAAACCAACTCACCTAAGAGGGGAGTGCCGCCATCAATTTAGGGTGTTAGGAGAGTTTAAGAGGGGAGTTGACGTGGCACACGAGGATTGGTTGGGCGTAAGAGAGGGGACTCACCTCTTAGGTGAGCACCCCTTACACCCTAACTATAACCAAATTGACCAATTTAACTGAACTCGTTAGGCTGAATCGAACAACTAGTTAAGCCATAACAAAAAAATTGCGGTTGTGTTTTGTTTTTGGTGTGTGTCATAACCAAATTAACCGAACCTTACCATTATATAGATATACAAAAACATTTAACTTTTTTTCTAGAAATATGTTGGCTTTGTGGCTTTTGCAGGGCCGGCTCAAGGGGGAGTGAAATAAAGCAAGAACTTTAGGCCTTCATTTTCCTATGGCCTCAAATTCTAAAAAAAATATATTATATGTTGGTAATTTTGACTTTGAGATTGTTAACATTGAGGTTTATGATCTATAATTATGCGTATACAAAGATGATATATGAATAATAGGATTCATAGCATTTTTTTTTTTACAAAAAGGGCCCCAATTTTGCTATCCGCTTTAGGCCTAGAAAAATTTAGAAAATTTTGAACCTACCCTGGCTTTTGCAATCTTCTTACTTTCACAATTATTCAAGAAGTACATAGCTTCAATCATCATGATCTTGTTGTTTGCTGTCATTGCACGCTCAACATGAAAGAACTTGGTTTCAATCTTGTTGTCTCTCTTTTACCCCCGAACTATCTCTCCTGCTTTGCTTCTGCCTTTCTCTTTGTTGGTGCTTCTGCATAATTTTTTGATAATGACCTAAGAATAAAAACAATAGTTTGATTACTTTTCATGTTTGACAAGCTTGATACATATATAAAACACATTTTCTGTCCTTTTACTTAGATGAGTGGGCGTGGTCTTGGGGACATTAGCGGGGAGCTGATGTGGATGGTTTCCCTGCCAGGGAACCCCGCCCGCCCCCCGGTCGAGTATTCGGTGAGGTCAGGGACTCACCCCCGTCTGAGGTGATGTGGAGGTAGGGAAAATGGGACCATACCCCTCAATCTTACATTTTTGTTGAGGCCTCATTTTCTTCTTTTATATATATACTAGTAGTAAAACACGTGTGTAAACACGAGCGGATTTTAAAAATATTTACATACCACATCTTATTAAATGACAAATGACTATACATTTTTACATGTTTAGTGGTCCTATAAGAATTAAATGTTAATGAGCGAGTGGGCCTAAAGTTAAAAAATGTTTTAAAATTAGTTATCCCACGCGCTACGGTTGAGGCACGGCGAAAATTCGGTCGGCCATAAGCTCGATTTAAGTAGATTTTTTTTTTTAAAATATTTTTTTCACCTGCACCTTCGGAAACCCAAGAATAAAGTGTATAGAACTTTTCTAGGATGTGTATGCAAAACCAAAACAGAAAGAAACGACAGAGAAGGTCTTGAACTGTGAACTTCAAATGTTAAAAAGAAAATAAAAGGCTGCACACTTGTAGAGTATTAAACAAACCACTGGTACAAATCGATTTTAACGCCTTAATCTTTTTCAGAGTATTCAACCTCTACTTCATCTGGCAAATTTGACTCAACTTTGACATCAACTAACATACGGGAAAATCCCATCTTTCCTGCTTGGGTTGAACATCGTATTTCTGTAACTTGGTCCAAGAGGAGAGGACTATAACTCCATCAATGACAGCAATGGTGGTCGGATCAGCCTATGAGATGGTCTCGACCGTAGTTGATGCGGTCCAATTGGCCTCCTGGATCACTTTCCCCGTTTGCTCTACTGCATCTACTACCGTCTAAAATAGAAACAATCCTAAATGTAATAATCAAAATGTACATATCAACATATGGGTGCTGATCAAGTACCTTAGCAGCACTTTAAACAGGCTCAGTATCAAACCCGGAACTCTGAATCGCTTCTTGTGCTTTCTTTGATGCCTCTGGCCAGTTAATCTTCAGTATTCCCAAAATGCCCCTGCCTATTATCACATCACATATCTTCAAGCAAACCATTAGACTAGTTTAGCAACATATTATGGGCTTCACACAATTGATTAATGCTGGTCTTCAAAATATTATGTCTAAACAGCCTAAAGTTCAACCATTTTAGTAGTCTCCAAATGTTTAAACTCGCATTCAATATCAATATAAAGACAACAAAGCAAACCAACATAAGGTTTCAATTAAACCTCGATGAAGACTAAACCATCAAGACATACCGCAAAGCAAACCCAAAAATGGTTTTATATTCAATCCAATATCACATCAGTGATGATATGTGCTAGATTTTTTTAGCTAAAACAGAACTGGCATCATCATCTAAAGATTCCAATCATAACTTGAACACGACATTACATAGTAGACTTACCAATTGAGAAACAAACTGAAAGTAACCTATATCACTGTCAATATATAAGTCCACCCTGCAAAAACACAACAAACACATAAATTCAGGTATCGTGAACATCAAACCTACAACATTCCCATAGCCATCTCTGTAAGCCACCATAGAACATCACCTCAATCAATCATTAACCACCCTTATCTTATTTTCTTAGCAATTTTCTTTATAAAAATCAAATTTATTCTAACAGTGGTTTCAAACATCTGTTTTTTCTCCACAAAACACTGTTTTAACCCAGTAGTTTCAAACCACTGTTTTAACCTAACAGTGGTTTCAAACATCTGTTTTCTCCATAAAAACTGTTTTAACACAACAGTGGTTTCAAATCACCTTTTTAACCCAATGGTGGTTTCAACCACTGTTTTCTCCACAAACACTGTTTTAACCCAACAGTGGTTTCAAACATCTGTTTTCATCCATCTGTTGACCCAACAGTGGTTTCAAACACTGTTTTAACCCAAAAGTGGTTTCAAAACACTGTTTTAACCCAAAACAGTGGTTTCACTTTTTCTAAGTTCTGACTAATTGAAATTCACACCAAAACATCCGAACACACCTGCACTCATAATCAACTTCTAATTTCTAAATTCTCACAAAATTAAGACCAAATTTGGTTGTCAGTGGTTGCTGGAGCCATAAAGACTCAAATAAACACAAATAAAGAATTATTTTAATGAATTTCACTTATTTATTCAAAGTACCAGGTTTGTTTGCGGTTTGACTCGTGATCCTTGAAGCTTTAAGTTAGGATGGATTGCTACCATTAGTCCTCCTTGTTCAACTCCAGGGTTTATTCACCTGTAACACAAGAAGACTTTGAGCTACTTATATATAGCCTAATCAAGTTCAGATTTCAATGGTCAGATTTCAATCCCAGGTTGTCCTTTTTAGCAAGAAATGCAATAGATTTCAATCAGAGCGACCATTCTTTGATTGAATCACACATTTTTAGCAAGAAATGCAATAGTATAATGATTTTCATATATTTTTAGAACACCGTAAATGTCACACCCCAACCAATGGCGGAAACATTAGAGTGAGATGAAAAAAGATTACTCATCACACATAACGCTAATTGTGACAATAGAATTAAAAATAGATTGATTTCATTCATAACAAAATGTTACAATACATGGAACTTGAAATACAACATGTTCAATACAAGAAAAACAATACAACAAACAAGTACACAAATTATACAACGTATTAAAACCTAAACGTCTATATGTGTATCTAGGCATCATCACTACCTCAGTTTCATAGCATTGTCATCATCAACCTGTAACATGTTAAAAAGTATAGTTCAATACAAATATGTATTGGCAAGTATAGAGGTTTTCATACATAGCATAAAAAGATGAGTTTAAACAATTCCATATGGAAAGCTATTGAAACAAGATAAACAATAAAATCGACATGTGTTTAACTACTCAAACCAATGATGAAACGCAATAAGCTCATGACATAACCCAAAGTTTACAGGTGGTGCGTTAATCCTATAGCGCCATATATGTCAAGTATAGACTCGTACGAAGTTAATGATAAGTCTAACACAAAACGTATAACCCCAAGTTTAAAGTATCAAGTAATCAAGTAGGCATGCATGTATAAGGAATGTTTGTGCATTTAAGAATAAAGTTTAAGTGTAAGTTTTATAGATTAACATGTTACACCCCAAAAGGTGGTAAACGAAAAGGGGGTTCAAGTATACTCACAAAATTGCATAAGCTTTCCGATTATCCAAATGGGATTGGGAGATTGAATGTATACGGATTAGAGTTCAAGGTATGTTTAGATTCGGAATTCGGAACTAAAAGTATAACAAAGTAAATATACAAGAAAGTAATCACTTAGACTTAGCACTCGTTCTTGACACTATGAAAACCCATAGGGTTTGAATGATTTCATGGGTGTAACACCCATTAGAATCGTAACGAGAAAACTAAGTACTTAGGTGATGTAACTTACTAACTTGACAAATAACCATGTTGTTATCATCAAGTGTTAGGTTTCTTACATGTATTATATATTCTATATAGTATATATTTATAAGTTCTAGTCCGTTATCATACAAGAATGTCATAGAAGTCATGCATGGGGTAGGAAGATAAATCTTCCATTTAGGAACCTCTTTAGTTGTTACAAGTACACAAGTTGTCATAAGACAACAAGGATGGTCATGAACATACATTAGGAAATGGAAATACGTACTATCTAACTAAGAAAACATCAAGTGATGTGTGGATTTGTAGGTAGGATAGCCCAAGCTATCCAAATAATCACACAACTTCAAGTGTACTTGTTCATCACTTGTAGGTTAAAACCTTATAAAAACATAACGTTTGTGAGGATTAAACCTCTGGATTTACATGTCACAACCTTTTATTAAGCTCACATAAAAATGGTTTTGGCTAGTGGCATAAGGACATAGGAATATGTTCAGAAATCTCAATTTAAAGTGTGTTAATCAAGTGTTTATACAAAATCAGAAAGTTTATTGCACTTTGGAGCCTTTTATGGTGATGTTCCAGCCTTGGTTTTCCATGAAAAATCTGTGGAAACATACCTAAGGTTGTTCCAAGTGATTAGAAAGAAGAATCAAAGAAAAAGATGAAGTAGAAGTAAACTTATGCTCACTTTTGTAAGTTGTAGCGAATCTGACTTGCTTCTGTTTTCAGCTGCGTTTTTGAGGGTTTGGGAGTGAGTTTAGTGAGTTTGGAAGTGAAAAATGTGTGGAGGAGGCTTAAGTTTTATAGGGGATGAATTAGGGTTGGTTTGGTGGTCAATAAATGCAAGAAACACAAGAAACAAGCACACTTATGCCCAATCCGCGAAGCTGAAACGAGAGTCTGTGGATCTGGGTGAGTCGCCGGCCACGAGCCACCAAAGGGGCCGGGTCGCGGGGTGCGAGCCGGGTGGGGGCTAGGTATAAGTTTCATTTGTTGTCAATTATGGTCCCTCATGTTTATAATTGCAAGATTAAAGGTGTTTCAAGGGTGATTCATGTAATATACGCTTAGTATAAGGGTTGTTAAGTATTTCCAATATAAAAACAAGTATGATGAAGTATGATTAAGTGTATGTATGTCGTAAATAAGTATCATATGTATTCAGTTGATGTATGATTCACGTATTTCACGTATTTGCAAGTATATTACACATTTCCAAGAATTACGAATAATGTATCAAATGGTTCATGAATTCAAACGTATGAACAAGTATGAATATGTATAACACGAATTTAAAGAAATACGAATTTTATTTATGATCCAAATCTCGGATTTTACAACGATTACAACGAAAGGACGATTACAAGACTACAAGATTTTCAAAACATGAAAATACAAGTAACGATTTCTAATTGTGAAAAGTATGAAAAAGCAGGACGTTACAGTCTCCCCTCCTTTAGGAATTTTCGTCCCAAAATTTATTCAAGCGGAAGACCTTGGAGAAAAAGCATTTTGGCTAAAAGAATGATTGTCTAAAATTGAGACTTGGAAGTTTTGAAATGTTTTGAAAAATACGAAATTTGAAGGATGGAAGGATAAGTTTTGTAAAAGGAGTTTGTTTGACTAAAAATGAGTCGAAGCGTTAAGCATACGTAAAACATGTAGGTGTGTGTATAGGAAAAGTGAGTTTAAGCAAGTTTTTGAATAGTTCAAAATTGAGATGTATTAAAAATGTGTTGTATTAATATAGAGAATTTTATACAAAACGGTTTGTATTTTGATGAAAAGCGTGGTTACATGGTAGTTTACGTGGGAAGTTTAATGATAGTATTAAATCACACATTTGTAGAAAATTGTTTATTGAGAGGAACGAGAAGGTTTGGCGTTTTACATAAAACGGTTTTGGAGGTAATGGCCATCTATATTTGTTTTCACATAACAAAATTAGAAGATGGTTTTAAAAATATAAGGAAGCGTTTCAGGATTCAAATGTTTAAACCAATTGAGTATAAACGAGGTTTGTATAAAAAGACAGAGAATAATGGGGAAGAACGAAGGTACGAGAGTGAATGATCGATCTAATAACCGAATATGAGTATAAGAATGACATGTGTGTTGGACAAACGAACTCGTTGTGTTAGGAATGAGGTCTTGTCGTGGATAATCGGTTATAATGCGTTTGTGAGTTGTTAAAGTTTGTATTAGGTCTAAAAGGTCTGCAAAACACCGAATTTCTCATGGCACGTTTTACGAAAGTTTGGTAATATGGTGAAAACACTTATATATAGGAAGTACCAGCGGCGTATCCACCATGTTTTAACCATGTTACGTCTGTTCCGTTGTTCGGTGTCATGTTACGTTCCATGTTTTACCATACACAGTAGTACACTCTATGACATGCACCTATCACTATAATCCCGTGTGCACCCGCGATTATTTTGATCTTCGCATGATCCGCATAGCTTGTACTAGTTGTGTATGAATCAGGGCATACATAAATTTGAAAAGAATAATAATGTGTACGTATAAGAATGTAGTATATAAGCATGTTCATGTTTAAGTATGTAAGACCAACGTGAGTGAACCCCTCGGGTTATGCTCACATATAGGTACGAACGTATGAATATGAGTATGAATGTAAGCATGAATAATAGTATGAGTATGAATAAGTATGTAAGTATGAACATAAAACGTATGAGTATGAAGTAGCTATCTCATGTCTACACCAAAAAGAGGTCGGGCGGACATTTTCCATTTTGAGAGGTCTGGTGTGTTTTGAGATTAGAGGAGAGGTAAGAAGTAGCTATCTCATGTCTGCACCAAAAAGAGGACGGGCAGACATTTTTTTTAATGAAATCACTTCGAGAAAACAAACACACTGCAGACTCAAACGTCTACGCGTGGTGTAACACCTCGAAATTTTGTGTCCAATAATGTGTTAACACGTGTCATTAGTTTACACGTGGCATTAAATATTAAATAAAGGACTAAAGTTGACAAACCTTGAAAGTATGTAAATTCGAGGGTTATAGATGTCAACAAAGGGTAAATAAACTGTATAGTAAATCTAAACGATGCTCGTACCTTCAAACGAATAAATCATGGATCGTACGGAAGCGAAACGCGGAAGAAAGTGAGAGATCACAAAGCTACAGGGGTTAACTGTGTCAACATGTTTAATTATACCTCTGAGTGACCCTTTGATGAACCCGAGGCTTTGTAACAGTAAAATACGCTCGCTAGAATGTACTATATAAATTTCGCGAAGTTCCGTTTTAAAACGAGAAAGTTATGATCAAATTCGTACGAGAAGGGTTAAAAGCGTCAACAATGAAAGTTAAGGCTTTCCGGATAGTAATTAAACTAACCGGGGACTTGACAGTGCGGGTAAATGGCACGAGGCCCTTAACTGTAATTAACCGAGGGCCAAATCGCAAAGTTACCCCTTCAAACCCGAAAGGTCAGGTTATTAATTACAAAGATTTCGTTAATCATTACAAAAAAATCAAAAATCTTGGAAATCAGACCTAACGCGGGCCGCGTAAAGGTTAGGGGATAGTCGATGCGGGCCGCGAGCCACCTGTTAATCCGGTTTCTGACTTAAGGATTCAGGCGGCCCGTGAACAAGTTGCATGATTCTTCATGCGGGCCGCGTGGGACGCCCAGTAACAGAAAACATGGGCAGCTTCAATGATTTGGCTTGTAAACGATCTTGTGAGCAATCAATGAAGCATGGGCGCCCTCTACCTGACCCCTAGCACCTTAGGACACTTGCTGATCATCCATGAGCAATGTAGGATGTGTTGTAATGATCTTGTGCACCAAACATTACTATAAAAAGGCCTACATTGTGCATAAGTTCACCACACCTCAAACACTGCTCTCAAGATCATTCCTGGAGCTCTCAAGTGTTCTTCTATCATCCTAAGTCGTGCACAAGCTTCTGTAAGTTGTCTAACCCTTTTATGGTTCAGTTCTTGCTTCGTTTAGCTTAAAAGTCAATCTGTCGTAGTTAACGATTGACTTTGTGATAAATCACGAATGGTCTAGTGATTTGTCGAATCAAAGATAGTTGTGTGTTGGTATTTATGTGGGTAATAAACCCTTAAAAGGGTTCCCCCTGATCACCACTCTAACTAGGTCAAATGTCGAGTCAAACGTGTACTTAAAAAGTCAACAGAAAGCCATTTTGCGATTTTACGCATAATCTGTAATGTAGATGATATGCAACCTGTTTAAACACTCATAAAATATGATAATAAGTGTATTAACAAGTCTAAGCTTGTTTGATTCGACCATTTGCTATATTGACCCGGTTCGGAGCCAAAAGTCGCAAAACTTTGACTTTTGCTTTGACTTCAGTTCTGACCCGTTTTAGTGCAATGTAGATATGCCTTAGGACTCTCTTAGGACCAGGTCACATGATGGTTATCACCCTCTGTGACCGGTTCGTCGTTTGTCCAAGTCTTTTACACATTTCCGTTAAATGCTTAAAAGTTGACCGTAACGCCCTTTATAAATTAAAACGAGAATTTCGGACATGTGAAAGGATCATAACCTTGGTTACTGATATCTAAGCATGTCCCTAAAATTTCATGTCAATCCGAGGTCCAGAATAGGAGTTATGCTAAATAGCGCAAATTGCGAAACTTTAGTAATTAAATAGCGCAATTAGCATAACGCCTATCTAAACCCGGATTTCGACACCAAACCTTTTGCTCACTGTTGTAAAATAATATTTTGGGATTTTTAAAGATTTTTAATTATTTTTAACCTGCTCATAACCTGCGGTTATGGCAACGGTTCGGTAAATACCGAATATACCCTTTTCGGCCATAACTTGAGTTCTACAAGGTCTTTTGACCCGATTCCAGTTGCTACTGATTTTAAATAACAAATAAAGTATTTTAGACTTTATAAACTGTTCGGGAAACTCAGATTTCCTGTAGAACTCTAAAACCTCTTTTATAATCTTTAAAAAAGACCGGAATACCCCTACGGGGCATAATAACAACTTAAACTCGTTACGGGCATTATGGAAGGTATCCTACTGATACCACAACCTCTTTAAAGCATGTTGGCTTAGGAAAACAGTGTAGGACCCTTACGGTTACCCGTTGCGCCTTTTGCGCGCACGGTTCGGCTTATGTAACAAGTTTACATAAATTAGCCGATACGGGTCAAACCATATTGTTTTGACCCCAAAATCCAGAGTGTGAATATTAAGCCCATATAAAACAAGCCTTCAAACTTGTTGGGTCGGAATCACATTCCATTCCCGGTTTTCGCCTTTCACGCGATTAAACCGTATCTACCCTTTGAAACTGACCGGTCTAGGCTACGGCTAATATAAAGACCCGTTAGGATTCTAATAGGTTATTTTAAAACCTTCGTTCCAGAATAGGAGCCCAGTAAAAGATATCTGTGATTTAATCAATTAAGGACTATACTTGCAAAGGTAAATACTTTTAACTTATGTATTACGGGCTTCGGGTACGGTATCTAAAATACCGCCTGGTCGGGCAATTGACCCCAACTCATTTGTAGTTGGGTATTATCAATGTGACCCGTTTAAAAACTTGTTTTGTTGGCTTAACGCCTTTGGGGGCTTAATGACCATGTCCCGGATATCCTTGGCATCATTTTACGAAATGGCCACGACCTTGACATCCGGGTGTAGGCGTACACCCGGCATTGTGTCTATATTAATTAAAGGTGTAACCGTTGGTTTACCCACCTCAGTTTTACGCTATGTGGTGTGTCTATTAAACTTTAACCCGGCACGACCCGGGCGACCGAACGCATAGCAAACATGTAATTCTTTACAAGATTTAATTATAAATTATCCCAAGTTATAAAAGAGTTTGTGCCTTGTGCATTCAAATCAATTTTAATAAACATTTTTCAAAAGTGTCGGTTGAATGTATTTACCAGTGTAAACTGACGTATTTTCCCAAAAAGATTAACTGCAGGTACTAAACGTAATCGAGGAAGAGGAAGAAGAGGCAGAGGACGATCATTACTCACCATGATCACGAAGCTGGACCATCAAACACTCGAGCTCCTTCGACCACAAGGAGTGAAGAACCTCAAAGACGAAGAAACTTTTTTGAACCTGCGAGGCATTCTACCTCGCATAGCTCGACGCCATCGTACCGTCACTCGTTCGGGCCAGATTCCGAAAATGATCCCAATAACCCTCAACCCTCCTACATACCTCTGCAGCGTTCGGTATCGCACCGTGCTTTTGACGACCCCACTCCTTACTTCAGAGGCCAGTTTAACCCAGCAGATTACATTCAGGAACCTGCAGGCTTTGTCCCGTTAGGACCACAGGATCACTTCTCAGAAGACCATATGGATGAGGACACTGATCCAATCGAACCTGCTCGTGGTACGCCCACACATCCTATCGAGATCTCTGATGGATCTTCTTTTCATGGCACACCTTATCAGGGCCCAGATAGCTTCCAGGCGTTGTTCAACCAACACGAGTGGTACTTCACACCCTCCCATCAGACATCGCAACACGAGCAACAACAACAACAAGATCCCTCCGAGGATCCACGTTTCGTGGCAGTTACGCCACCACCACCGCCACCGGTTCAACCACTTGTTCCAGATCCGCCAAGGCGTAGAAGATCAGGCGCACGGATGTCTACCCGAGGAGGGGAATTCCATTTCAGCACCCCTTGCCACTCGAGTGCTAGTCACTATCCGTCAGTACCTGAAGAAGGACCTTCAAGTCCAGTACAGGAGGCGAACTCCGCACCAGTTGCACCATCTTCGCCACCATTTGGATATGACCACCCAATACCTGCATATACGAGTCCAACGGCATACATCCCGTTCGAACCGTCGTCGCACACACATTACAATTACAACTATGAGCGCGACCCATATGTGGTAGCGGCTAGGTATAATGCTCGCTATCCCGACGGAGCTTTTGGAAACATGGGGATACCGGACTACTCAGCTCATGGGTATCCAGCACCTCCTAGACCTCCAGTTTCGCAACCGGCGCCACAACCACGTTTTTCTCCGCCCGAACAAGAAGAAATCCTCCACCGCTTAACTCGTGTGGAACGGGATTTCGAGGAAGAACGAAAGAACAACAGGGGATTCCTTAAGGGCCTAGCGAACCTGTTGAAGGGCAAGAAAAAGAAACGCGACCATTAGTCCTTATATATGATCTAATGTAATGTTTATTTTAAATCAAGTCCCTGCGTGGACATTTATCGTATTTCAGTCCCTACGTGGACTTATCTTTTAGTCCCTGCGCGGACGTCGATCTTGTATTGGTCCCTGCGTGGACTTGTCTCTTTATTAACCTCTATGTAGGTATGTACTTGTTTAAAAGTCCCGTTTAGGGCAACGTGTAATCGTATTTGAAGTTATGGAATGTTATGTTAAAATTTCATTTTTGTTATTACTATATATGAAATAAATCAAAATCATTCCTTTTAAATTAAATCTGCCTAAATAAAGAATCTTAAGAGTGAAACCTAGCCAGGTGTCTTTTAGACCCGGCCGAGATGGTAAGACCTGATTAAAAGATTCAGAATTCCAGTTAACCTCTGTAATCATGTTAACGTTCATGGCAGATGTGATTCGTTAAAATCACGCGCGTCATTCTTGAATAAGAATCCTTTCTAAGGATTCCAAGGCCCAAATTAATGATATAATAAATCATGGGTTAAATCATCAATGAAGATGATCACTTGTTAAACATCCATTAGCGATGTAGTGCCTACGGGCCGAATTATCAAACATCCATTAGTGATGTAGTGCCTATGGGCCATAATCATTGTCATAATAAGACAAAAGACAGTGGTGGTCTATGACTCCCTGTCAGAAAGGGTAAAAAGGATTACGGTTCAAACCTTCATACCTTGATTCTCTGTAGTCTCGGCTAATATTATATAACGTCCTCGTGACTAGGCTTTATGCCACTAGCAATAATAATTGTAATTAGGATAAGTATGTTCAAATCCTAAATAAAAGTGAGTAACAAATTAACCAGATATGGTCTTTGTTACCATGGTTAATGAATTGCCATAAAAGACAATTCAATAATAAACTCCTAAATAAAAATTTTCGTTATATTCTGTAACAGATTCAAGTTACCATGGCTGAACCTAATGGAGAAAATAGTCATACGAGTGAAGACGAATACGATAACGCCCAAGTACATTTAACGGGCGCTCAATTAAAAGCTCTTGTCGACAACGCTGTTCAGGCAGCTCTAGATCGACAATATACCGAATCTCGGAGCAAAACCGTATCCAAACCACCCTCCAAGCCGAAGACACACTCAAAATCCCACAGCAAACCCCTGTCAAAGCCCAAAAAGGACGACGATAATCACTCGTCCAATGAAAACAGCGTTCGTCGTGAAAGGGAGTATACTGATGCATCTCGTGCCAGGGGCTGCACCTACAAGTACTTTGTGTCTTGTAAACCCCGAGACTTCACTGGGGAGAAAGGCGCAGTCGATTGTATGATGTGGCTGGATGAGATGGACACCGTGGTGGACATCAGTGGCTGTGCGGAAAGGGACGTGTTAAAGTTTGTGTCGCAATCGTTTAAGGGCGAGGCCCTGGCTTGGTGGAGGGCGCTGGTTCAGGCCTCGGGAAAAGCTGTTCTATACAGCATGACGTGGGAGGAATTCATTTCTCTCATCAAAGAAAATTACTGCCCTCAACATGAGGTGGAAAAGATAGAATCTG
Source organism: Helianthus annuus (assembly GCF_002127325.2). NCBI lineage: Eukaryota > Viridiplantae > Streptophyta > Magnoliopsida > Asterales > Asteraceae > Helianthus > Helianthus annuus. The sequence continues at coordinate 120,507,641 of NC_035448.2, read as the reverse complement.
ACTTTGTGTCATTGGTGATGACAAACCTTGACTGCCAAGCTTACCTAACGAGCTTCAACACGATGTCTCGGTTGGTTCCATATCTGGTAACCCCGGAGCCAAGGAGAATCGCTCGTTTCATCGGTGGGTTAGCCCCCGAGATTAAGGCAAGCGTGAAGGCCTCTCGGCCAACGACCTTCAGATCTGTGACCGACTTATCTTTGTCCCTCACTCAGGATGCGGTCCGGCAACGGTCGTTGAGGAACAAAGAGGCCGAGAAGAGGAAGCGTGAGGACGATACCTCACGAAGGTCGGGCAAGAAACACCGTGGGAACGGTGATGGCAAGAGAGGGTCAGAGTCGAGGAAAGATGGGCAGCAATCTGGAGAGAAGCCCAAGTGCAAAAACTGCCAGAAGTATCACTTTGGGAAGTGTAGGCTCGGGTCAAACTCACAGTCCTAGTCGAAGTCGTATGCTTGTGGACTGTGCAAGTCCAAGGACCACAAGACTGTGGACTACAAGAAGATAAAAGATGCGACCTGCTATAACTGCAATGAAAAGGGGCACATTAAAAGCAACTGCCCCAAATACGCCAAGAAGCCGGAAGAAGCCAAAAAGAATAATGCAAGAGTCTTCAAGATGGATGTGAAGGAAGCTTTGCAAGACGATAACGTAATCACAGGTACTTTTCTCGTAAATAATATCTTTGCAATAGTACTTTTTGATTCAGGCGCTGATAAGTCCTTCGTAGACCAAAAATTTTGCAAATTGCTGAATATGCCTGTCAAAACCTTAAATGTGAATTACGAGGTAGAGCTAGCAGATGTCACAGTAGAAACCGTCTCCACTATACTAGATGGATGTGTGATATCCATTAAGAACCACTCTTTTCCTCTATCTCTACTTCCCTTTAAACTGGCTGGTTTTGACATAGTTCTGGGCATGGATTGGTTATCCCACAACCAGGCCCAGATCGTCTGCAACAGAAAACATATAGTGCTAAAGACTCCGACTGGTGAATCGCTTACCATTCGAGGAGATACGCAGTATGGATTGCCCGAGAACGTAACTATGCTCAAAGTTTCAAGATGTTTGAGAAGAGGCTGTGTCATCTACATGGCACAGGTGATTATTGAAGAGCCCAAACCGAAAATAGAAGACATTCCCGTCATTTCGGAATATCCAGAAGTTTTCCCCGAAGATCTACCTGGGTTGCCACCAGATAGGCAAGTGGAATTCAGGATCGATATCATCCCTGGCGCGGCCCCTATTGCAAGAGCACCTTACAGGCTAGCACCAACAGAAATGAAGGAGTTGAGGACTCAGCTGGATGAACTGTTAGCGAAAGGTTTCATCAAACCTAGTTCATCTCCCTGGGGAGCACCTGTCCTGTTTGTTAAAAAGAAGGACGGATCGATGCGTCTGTGCATCGACTATCGCGAGCTTAATAAGGTCACGATAAAGAATAGATATCCCTTGCCGAGGATCGACGATTTGTTCGATCAGTTACAAGGGGCAAGTAACTTTTCGAAGATCGATTTGAGGTCAGGCTATCATCAACTGAAAGTCAGAGATGAAGACGTACACAAAACAGCATTTAGGACTCGCTACGGTCACTACGAGTTCCTAGTGATGCCTTTTGGGCTCACAAATGCACCGGCTGCGTTCATGGATCACATGAATCGCGTCTGCAAGCCGTACTTAGACAAATTCGTCATCGTGTTCATCGACGACATTCTTATTTACTCAAAGAACAAAGCTGACCATGAGAAACACCTTCGTTGTATTCTCAAATTGCTGCATCGCGAGAAACTCTGTGCCAAATTCTCTAAATGCGAATTCTGGCTTCGAGAAGTCCAATTTCTAGGACACGTTGTCAGCGAGCGTGGTATCCAGGTGGACCCCGCTAAAGTAGAGGCTGTCATGAATTGGCAAGAGCCAAAGACGCCTACTGAAATTCGTAGTTTCCTGGGGTTAGCAGGATACTACACGCGATTTATTGAAAATTTTTCAAGGATTGCTGCGCCCTTAACTTCCTTGACCAAGAAGAAGGAAAAATTTGTTTGGGGCCCTAAGCAGCAAGAATCCTTTGATAATTTAAAGCAAAAGTTAAGCAACGCCCCTGTGTTGACACTACCGGAAGGTACCGAAGAGTTCGTAGTTTACTGCGACGCGTCACACACTGGCATGGGGTGTGTGCTCATGCAAAAAGGCAAGGTTATTGCCTATGCGTCGAGACAGTTGAAGGTGCACGAAAAGAATTACACCACCCATGACTTGGAGTTGGGTGCCGTTGTGTTCGCACTAAAACTGTGGAGGCATTATCTGTACGGAATCAAGTTTGTGATCTATTCAGATCACAAGAGCCTTCAACATCTGTTTAACCAGAAGGAATTAACATGAGGCAACGCCGTTGGATGGAAACCTTAAATGATTATGATTGTGAAATCAGATATCATCCCGGCAAGGCGAATGTAGTCGCTGATGCCCTGAGTAGGAAGGAGAGGGTGAAACCCATTCGAATCAATGCCAAGAGCATTGAAGTAAGGAATAATTTGATTGAAAGGATATTAGCTGCACAGCGAGAGGCTGTGTTGGAAGCTAATTATCCTAAGGAAAAGTTAGGAGTAACTGAGGAGCAGCTAACTCTTAGCAAGGATGGAATTTTACGATTGAATGGGCGAATATGGGTTCCTATATATGGAGGGCTACGAGATGTTATCCTCCAAGAAGCCCATAGTTCCAAATATTCTGTCCATCCTGGAGCAGATAAAATGTATCAGGATCTAAAGGCGAATTATTGGTGGATAGGCTTGAAAAAGTCTGTAGCCGCTTACGTAGCAAAATGCTTAACTTGTGCGCAAGTCAAGGCTGAGCATCAAAAGCCATCTGGCTTGCTACAACAGCCTGAACTTCCTGAATGGAAGTGGGAATGTGTAACTATGGATTTTATTACCAAGTTACCCAAGACAAGGAAAGGAAATGACACAATATGGGTTATCGTTGATAGGCTGACTAAATCAGCGCATTTCTTACCCATCAAGGAGACGTATAGCTCCGACATGTTAGCCCAATTATACGTTGATAAGACTGTAGCCTTACATGGCATACCTGTGTCTATTATCTCTGATCGGGATACTAGATACACGTCGCATTTCTGGAAAAGTTTCCAGCAATCTTTGGGCACACGCTTGAATTTTAGTACGGCTTACCATCCTCAGACAGACGGTCAGAGTGAGCGTACTATTCAAACGTTGGAAGACATGTTGCGTGCATGTGCTATCGATTTGGGTGGTAGTTGGGATAAGAACCTACCACTGATCGAATTCTCCTACAACAATAGCTACCATTCCAGCATAAAGGCTGCGCCTTTCGAGGCATTATACGGTAGAAAGTGTAGATCGCCTGTTTGTTGGGTGGAAGTTGGAGATGTCCAGTTATCAGGACCAGAGATAGTCTTCGAGACGACGGACAAGATTGTCCAGATTCGAGAACGTCTCAAAGCTGCCCGTGATAGGCAGAAAAGTTACGCTGATTGATGCGTGTGTAGTGTAATATATTTTAGATGTATATTTAAGCCCCTTTTTACACTTTTAGCCAAGTTTTAAATTTATAAAACACGATATTTACTAACACTAAACACACATATGGGCAAGTGCACCCATCGTGGACGTAGTATAGTGTTGGTAAGATACCGAGGTCGTCCAAGGACACAAGAGCTTTTAATACCGGTTTATCCTCGACGTCTAATCAAATCAAAAAGTGAGAAAAATGTTTTAAACTAAGAAAAATAAAAACTAACTAAATGCTGAAAAATAAAATAAAATAAAAACAGATAGACAAGATGAATCACTTGGATCCGACACGTGTGTTAGTATAACCTTTGATTATTTTCGCACTTTTGCACTTGTTTAAGAGATTATCTTAGTTATTGTAGTAGGCCCCTCTTTTGAAGGCGACGTTACCCTCAACCCAGTAGTTTGAGTCAGCAAGGATACAATCCTAAAGGGTCGGATTATTGGAAGATAATGAATTAAGTTATTAATGCAAATTGTGGTAGGCCCCGCTTTCGGCGGTGACGTTACCCTCGGCTAAGTAGTCTGAGTCAGCAGGGATACAGTCCTAAATAGCCGGGTTATAGTATTAATAGTAGTTAACTTATGAGGGGGTCAAAGAGTTTGGATCCCCGCCATCCAATACCTATGGGCATTGAAGGAGATCCTACTAAATTTGACCCAGGTCCCAAGCAGGACCTCTAAACGCTGAACAAGGGCAAGACCCTTACCAAACCGTTCCCTTAACCCCCGACCAGGTAGCCAACATACCTCCATATAGACCGTGGAGATATGAATGGTGAAAATCTTTTATTTTATATAGACAGTAAAATAATGTCAAGACACCACGGACAAACGATAAGGAAAGATCACCTTCAACATAAGTAACTAGTTATTAAAGTCATTAATACAAAACCAAATAAAAAGTGCAGAAGATTAAAAATAAAAAGTATTATACTAAACACTTGTCTTCACCAAGTGATGTAAGAGACTTAGGCAAACATGGCCTTGATTGTCAAGAACTCTTACTATCAATCTTGGATCCCGAGACGACTCACACACTCTACGATGGACAATGGATGATGGTGGTGGATGATGTTGTTATGGTGGTGGTGGGTGGTGGATGGAGTGTGAGAGAGGTGGTGTGCCAAGGGATGAGTTGAAATGAAGCCAAACACTCCTATTTATAGGTTGAACAGAAGCCTGGGCACGGCCCCGTGTCCGCTGGACACGGCCCCGTGCCCGTCTGACACTCTCTCTCTTCATTAATTGTAATTCGCAATTACAATAAATGCACCTGCAGCACTCTGACCACGCCCCCGTGTCCGCTGGGCACGGCCCCGTGGTGGGCAATAGAAGCTTCTATCACTTTGTCTTTTGTGCCAGGGCTGACCATCCTGGACACTGCCCCGTGCTCGCTGAGCACGGCCCCGTGTTGAGCTGGACACGCCCCGTGTCCGCTGGACACAGCCCCGTGTTCAGCTGGGCACAGCCCCATGCTCAGCTTTATTCTTGTTTTTGCTTTGGGAGATGCTGTCGAGGAGTCGGGCATGCCACGTTTCTTCCTTTTCTTTGTATTTATGTTGGATTTAGCTGCATTTTTGCTTCTTTTGTTCATTTATGCTCTTTTAACCCTGAAAATACAAAAGGAAGACAAAAGCACACTTAGTACTTAAAAAGGGTTAGTTTTATGCCTCATTTGATGTAATTTATATGTTGCATTTTACTCACATCAAATACCCCCACACTTGAATCTTTGCTTGTCCTCAAGCAAAACTCTTTAATATGTGGCTTACACTCCCAAATGGAATGGGTAGAAGAGAAGGTTTTGGGCTTGTCTTTGAGTGTCGGGAATCCAAGATCTTTATTGGGTTTTATTTTTATACTATTTACAATCCTATTCGTTATGATTTATTTAGAACGTTTCATAGGATAAATTACTTATTTGGGCATAACATGCCTTTTTAAAACTTCATTTATATACAAGCTCACATACCTCACGGGGGATCACTTAACACTCGGCCGAAGGTGTATTTTTAGTGAATCACTCGGGAGCGGCATGGAACTTATTCCTACCATAAGCTTGCCAAGCAATCAATCCTCCTCCTTTTTAACTTTATACCTTTGTAAATATCAAGAGGACTTTTTGGGTGAAGGGTTAGGCTTGGGCTAAAGTTGGGTGGTTGGGTTAGTGGTTAGTAAAAGGGCGAAAAGCGTAAAAAGCGTCGGTTTTCGTAAGACTTTTTTTTTGACTTTTTTTTAATGAAGCAATTTTTCAAACAAAGTTCTTTTTGATAACCTTGTTTGTTTATTTCTTTTGGCTTCATTATTATCATCATTTTTCTTTTTTTTTTTTTTGTGATAAGGAAGTCATAAGAAAAACCGCGCTTTGTTACTAAAATAAAGGATTTAAAATGAAAAAGGGGTTTTGGTGGGAAAAAGGGTGTTTGTTTTGGGTTAAGAAATGAAAAGGTTTAGGCTCAAAGGGGTTAACTAGGGGGATTTTGGGTAGGTGGTATAAAAAAAAAAGAAAAATAATGGTGTAGAAATAAAAAAGGGGTTAGTCCTAATGCCTCCATCATTTACTTACTCGGGTTTAAGTTGGTAAGGACCGGGAATGTATCGTCATGGCAAGTTCTAGAGTCGTAAGAAACCAAGCGGCTATTCACACAAGAAACGAAAAATGAGCATTTAGTTTAAAGATATGTATTTGTATGCTCAATAAAGGCTCAAAACTCACTTTTGTGGGAATGGGTTTTTAATGTGATCAAGTATATATAATCAAATTTTAATTAGACTTGTCATGCCTTTTCATAATTTTCTTATTTTGGTTCTTTTTATCACGACGCTATCGGTTGTAAATTTGTAAAAATATAACCTTTTTAGAACTTGTTATTCCCAAATTAAACCAAGACAAGTAAAAAAAAAACAAAAAGTTTTTGAAAAAAATTTGAGGTGATTAGCGGTTCCAATAGAGTTTTGTGTAAGGCTTGTAATTAGGACTTGCAAAATTCAAGGTTTTAGCATCCCCCCACACTTAAATTACACATTGTCCTCAATGTGTTCCAAAAATAAGTTTTTCGGTTGATTAAAATGTGTAAAAGTGGGTTAAAAACAAGATTTTATGTTACTGGGTAGCTGAACACGGGGTGGTGTTGGCTGAGCACGGCCCTGTGTCCAGACTGCCAGTACCAAAAGTAAACAGAAGGCTGGGCACGGGGGCGTGTTCAGTGAGCACGGCCCCGTGTCCAGGTACCTGAACTGGGCATTTCTACAGATTTTTGGGCACGGTGGCGTGTTGGGTGAGCACGACCCCGTGCTGAACTTGCTGTAATGAAGAAAAATTGTCGAGAGGCTCTGTTTTTGTGCATGGGGTGTTGGTTCAAGCTTCCCTTAGTATCCATCACCATCCTGAGTGTGTTTTATTCCTGCAAATTAAAACTAAACTAGAAAGCATAAAAGTTAAACTAATCTAAAACTAAGGATAGTTCCGCGGAATGCCTCCGTGGTGCGCCACGTTTATAAGGGTCCTTGGCTAGACCCTCCCTATCAGGTGGTTCTGGCTCATCTTCAATTAGGGGGTCATTATTGCCAAAAGGATATTTCATTGAGCGCTCAAGATTTATGCTCCTTTTGAATGCCCCTAATTGAAGAGGTAGATTGTTGTACTTCCGGTTTTTCAAAGCTTCATGAGTTTTTACAAAAGGCCGTCCCAACACTAGAGGAGCGTCATCAAGGATGACAAAGTCGGTTGGGATTACCATTTGATTTGTTTGAACCAAGATATCCTCAACTACACCGATTGATTTTATTATTTTCCGATTAGATAGAAAAATGGGTATTTGAAGTGAAGAAAAATCACTAATACTTAATTTTTCGAAAATGTAGTTTGGCATTAAATTAACACAAAGATCTTTATCAATTGTAATATTACTAATAAAGGAATTTTGAAAGAAACATGGAACCGGTGTAATGCTAATTTCAAAAGGATCTTCTTTTATTAGTGAGGTTTGATCATTAGTTAACTTAACACTTACCATGTCTTCAATTTTAGTATTAGTGTTTAACTCTTTTAAAAACTTGGCATGAGGGGTTACTAAACAATGATTTTCAAAAGTAGGTGACAAGAGATTAATTTCTTCAAAATTAGACTCTTCTTGAATTTTAACATTATCGGACTCACCTTTTTCGTTGTTTAACTCATGTGTCGGTTTTTCACTTCCTTGTTCTTCCATTTTTACATTTTCAACTATCTCTACGTTATTATTACAATTTAATTCTTCTCTTGCGCGGGATTCCTCTTCCCTTGCGCGAGATTCTTTCATGTAACGTTCGATAGTTTTAATGTGTTCTAATATCCTATTGGTCACTTCGGTGAGAGAAAAAGAATTTGGATCCTCAAAGCTTGAATCCGGTTGTTCGATCCTTGGCTCCTCATAATACTCATATGAAGTAGATGGCTCGCACCATTGTTCTTCATTGTAAGTATATGATGGATAAGGGTCGAAACTTTGTTCTTCATAGTACTCATATGAGGTGGGTTGTTCATGCCATGGTTCCTCATAATAAGAATATGAAAGTGGTGGCTCATATCTTGAGTCTTCAAAGTATGAGTATGAAGGCTCATACCTTGGTTCCTCAAAATATGAGTATGAGGGAGGAGGTTCATACCTTTGGTCTTCATAGGATGTGTATGAAGTTGATGGCTCGTACCTGGGCTCCTCATAGTAGTCGTATGAATTGGATGGTTGATATGAGTTATTATATTGAACCGAGCGTGCGTTACGACAATTAGTGCAATAATTACCCCTATAATCATCCTCATCATAGGTGTAGTTGTAACCTCTTGAGTATTGATCCATAAGAATCACTCAACAGACCACAACTGAGTCTCGGGACCAGAAAACAAAAATAAGACGGAAACAGAAGCTGGACACGGCCCCGTGTTCAGGGACTGTATCTGGGCGTTTTAATTAAAGTTACTGGTCACGTTGAGCACGGGGGCGTGTTCAGTGAGCACGGCCCCGTGTTCAGACTCTGTATCTGGGTATCTACTCTAAAAATATGCAGCACGGGGGCGTGTTCAGCGAGCACGGCCCCGTGTTCAGGCTACTGTAAATGCAAACTAAACTAAAATGCAGAAAAATGCGCGCGCGTTTTGAAAAGGTTTTGAAAAACTGATTAGGCCGTCGATTTTAAGCTTTCTTAAAATCCTTGTGTCCCCGGCAGCGGCGCCAAAAACTTGATGTGCGTGAAGTGCGTTATATTTTAGATGTATATTTAAGCCCCTTTTTACACTTTTAGCCAAGTTTTAAATTTATAAAACACGATATTTACTAACACTAAACACACATATGGGCAAGTGCACCCATCGTGGACGTAGTATAGTGTTGGTAAGATACCGAGGTCGTCCAAGGACACAAGAGCTTTTAATACCGGTTTATCCTTGACGTCTAATCAAATCAAAAAGTGAGAAAAATGTTTTAAACTAAGAAAAATAAAAACTAACTAAATGCTGAAAAATAAAATAAAATAAAAACAGATAGACAAGATGAATCACTTGGATCCGACACGTGTGTTAGTATAACCTTTGATTATTTTCGCACTTTTGCACTTGTTTAAGAGATTATCTTAGTTATTGTAGTAGGCCCCTCTTTTGAAGGCGACGTTACCCTCAACCCAGTAGTTTGAGTCAGCAAGGATACAATCCTAAAGGGTCGGATTATTGGAAGATAATGAATTAAGTTATTAATGCAAATTGTGGTAGGCCCCGCTTTCGGCGGTGACGTTACCCTCGGCTAAGTAGTCTGAGTCAGCAGGGATACAGTCCTAAATAGCCGGGTTATAGTATTAATAGTAGTTAACTTATGAGGGGGTCAAAGAGTTTGGATCCCCGCCATCCAATACCTATGGGCATTGAAGGAGATCCTACTAAATTTGACCCAGGTCCCAAGCAGGACCTCTAAACGCTGAACAAGGGCAAGACCCTTACCAAACCGTTCCCTTAACCCCCGACCAGGTAGCCAACATACCTCCATATAGACCGTGGAGATATGAATGGTGAAAATCTTTTATTTTATATAGACAGTAAAATAATGTCAAGACACCACGGACAAACGATAAGGAAAGATCACCTTCAACATAAGTAACTAGTTATTAAAGTCATTAATACAAAACCAAATAAAAAGTGCAAAAGATTAAAAATAAAAAGTATTATACTAAACACTTGTCTTCACCAAGTGATGTAAGAGACTTAGGCAAACATGGCCTTGATTGTCAAGAACTCTTACTATCAATCTTGGATCCCGAGACGACTCACACACTCTACGATGGACAATGGATGATGGTGGTGGATGATGTTGTTATGGTGGTGGTGGGTGGTGGATGGAGTGTGAGAGAGGTGGTGTGCCAAGGGATGAGTTGAAATGAAGCCAAGCACTCCTATTTATAGGCTGAACAGAAGCCTGGGCACGGCCCCGTGTCCGCTGGACACGGCCCCGTGCCCGTCTGACACTCTCTCTCTTCATTAATTGTAATTCGTAATTACAATAAATGCACCTGCAGCACTCTGACCACGCCCCCGTGTCCGCTGGGCACGGCCCCGTGGTGGGCAATAGAAGCTTCTACCACTTTGTCTTTTGTGCCAGGGCTGACCATCCTGGACACTGCCCCTTGCTCGCTGAGCACGGCCCCGTGTTGAGCTGGACACGCCCCGTGTCCGCTGGACACAGCCCCGTGTTCAGCTGGGCACAGCCCCATGCTCAGCTGGACACAGCCCCATGCTCAGCTTTCTTCTTGTTTTTGCTTTGGGAGATGCTGTCGAGGAGTCGGGCATGCCACGTTTCTTCCTTTTCTTTGTATTTATGTTGGATTTAGCTGCATTTTTGCTTCTTTTGTTCATTTATGCTCTTTTAACCCTGAAAATACAAAAGGAAGATAAAAGCACACTTTTTCCAACATTAGTACTTAAAAAGGGTTAGTTTTATGCCTCATTTGATGTAATTTATATGTTGCATTTTACTCACATCACTGATCCAAAACGTAAGGATTTTCACTTCGAGGTAGGTGAAAAAGTGTTACTAAAAGTATCACCCTGGAAGGGGGTGATGCGATTCGGTAAGAAGGGCAAACTGAGCCCGAGATACATAGGACCTTTTAAGGTTATCGGACGTGTCGGGTCAGTTGCCTATAAGTTGAACTTACCAGAAGAGCTCAATGGAATTCACAATGTGTTCCACATCTGCAATCTTAAGAAGTGCTTCGCTGATGAATCATTGGTGATACCTCATACAGATGTGCATATAGACGAGAGCTTGAAATTTGTGGAGAAGCCCTTGTCAATTGAAGATCGACAAGTAAAGAAGCTTCGAAGGAAACATGTACTGATAGTAAAGGTTAAGTGGGATGCCCGTAGAGGTCCCGAATTCACGTGGGAAGTTGAAGCCACAATGAAAGAAAAATACCCTTATTTGTTTGAGTAAATCTCAGGTCGAGATTTATTTTAAGGAGGTGAGGATGTAACACCTCGAAATTTTGTGTCCAATAATGTGTTAACACGTGTCATTAGTTTACACGTGGCATTAAATATTAAATAAAGGACTAAAGTTGACAAACCTTGAAAGTATGTAAATTCGAGGGTTATAGATATTAACAAAGGGTAAATAAACTGTATAGTAAATCTAAACGATGCTCGTACCTTCAAACGAATAAATCATGGATCGTACGGAAGCGAAACGCGGAAGAAAGTGAGAGATCACAAAGCTACAGGGGTTAACTGTGTCAACATGTTTAATTATACCTCTGAGTGACCCTTTGATGAACCCGAGGCTTTGTAACAGTAAAATACGCTCGCTAGAATGTACTATATAAATTTCGCGAAGTTCCGTTTTAAAACGAGAAAGTTATGATCAAATTCGTACGAGAAGGGTTAAAAGCGTCAACAATGAAAGTTAAGGCTTTCCGGATAGTAATTAAACTAACCGGGGACTTGACAGTGCGGGTAAATGGCACGAGGCCCTTAACTGTAATTAACCGAGGGCCAAATCGCAAAGTTACCCCTTCAAACCCGAAAGGTCAGGTTATTAATTACAAAGTTACCCCTGGGACCCCACTACCAGGGGCGCTGCCCCCGGACCCCCGCCAAGATCGTAAAACGCAATAACTAAATCAAAAACCCAGATCGTTAAAATGAAGTTAAAGAATTTCTTATATGGATCGAAGTGATTTCTTCAACAATTAATGAATTTTGAATGATTGAAACACTTATCCGCGCTCGAATCGAACGGATCGAGTGATTATCTTCAAAATCACCGGAAAAACGAGATTTTGTATGAAATTAAACTGGGTTTTCTTCAAAAAAAAAAGCTGAAGAACACGTTGATCGGGTGTTTGAATCATTGATTGGTGATGAAAATCGCACTATAATGTAGGGATTATTGAGATAGAAATTGAAAAAATGGTTGAAGATGGTGAATTTTGAAAATGGTGGGTTTTGAAGTTACTGGATTTTGAAAAGGAAAAAGAAAGGGTTGGATTGACTAAAATACTCTTTTTCTTTATTTTAAATGTTGCCACATGTCCTAATCCTATTGCTTCCTACACTTCCTAGCCAAAATAAACTTCCTATTTGATCTTTTCCCTTAAAGCTTATACGCTTGACATTTTGCTCATTAAAACGATTATGTAAACAAATAAACTATATATATTATGTTATATAGAGCTAGAGATAAACTGAGCTTGAGTTGTCTCAATTTAAACAACCTAAATTCAAGCTGATCGGCTCTGGCTTGACTCATTTACACCCTACAGTGTGGTCCTCAACCAATGAAGCCTTGGCATATTGAAGCAAATGCATAAACCAAACAATTCTCTGATAACTAAAGGTTTCATGCATCTACAACACTCATCTCAACACTTCCAAATCTTAAAAACTGTAATAATGTTAAGCTGTAAATTTTAAAGATCAAAGGCTGTTTAGTAGGACCGTAAAGATGCTAAGCCGTAAAGGTTGGAGATCAAAGGCGATTCAGTTACATATCTCATCTTTACTTTGTACAAAATATGGGAAAGAGAGTAAACCTAACATTCCACTAGCTTGTATTTGCGTCTCCTGCTGCTGCTTGTACCTCATCATATGCCCCGGTCTCTTGGTTATACGAGTACCTGGAACGATGACATTAGTGTTCCTAACATTAGAAAAAAAAAACAATAATATATGTCCACCTTTTACTTTAGTTTGGGCCCAAAAAGAATCACTTTCAAAATAATTCATCTAACCTTAATTGTATTCATATTATTAAATTGCATTAATTGCGCATTCCTACAACCATGTGCACTTCATTGGATAGAATTGACATTTAACCGGACCAAACTAAACTTAATCTTGGAATTCATTCCGACCTCGGCGTTTCGGAGAGAAAGAAGGATGTGGTGCAAGGTATTATTTTGATAGTGTGTTGGAGCCTGTGGAGAGCTAGGAACAATGCTAAGTTTTCCTATTCGTTAGTTAAGATAGAGAATACTGTTAGTGAAGTTAAATCGTTGGGTTTTCTTTGGTTTGTTAATAGATCGAAACATGAAGGGCTAGATTAGGGGGAGTGGTATTCTTTTGTAAATATGTAATTTGGATTTTTCGTTGGGTCGGCCCGGTTTGGGTCGGCTTGTTTGGTTTAATGAAAGTTACTTTTCAAAAAAAAAAAAAAAAAACAGCATAGCTATATAATGAGACAGCATTCACATCAACATGTTTGATGTCTTTTTTTGTCAACCATAAGAAACCCTTATGAAAAACTCAAGAGGCCCACCAATATTGTGTTAACCAGTGGGTCAAGGTAAGCCACAGCCTACGTTAGGCAGATTTTTTATGTTTACAGGGAGTCTCGCCATTGATAATGTAATGAGAAGCAAAAAATTAGATCAGTTGGAACTTAAATGCTTAAACCAATTACCGAAAGAAATAGTTGCACATAATAAAAGGTATCTTACCACTGCCCAGATGCAGCATTGCAATAGAGTCCTGAAGTGGGGTCATAATAATAACCCAAACTGCTACTGTAATAATACCTGCAAAGATTTAAAATAACAGTTAGTCAAACAACAACCATACCCAGTAATATCTTACCGAGAGTCAACTCCAAAAACAGTTAGTCAAACAAACTGACAAAAACACAGACAAAACGATGCATACCCTGAAGACTCATCAAATACATAATCGTTCTGTGTAGGCCCAGTGCCTGCATGTAAAATAAACTGAGGCATAGTGACATAATAATAAAAGAAATAGATAAACTGAATGAAAAAAACAAAAAAAGGCATCTCAATATTTCATATCCACAAGAAAACATAACTCCATACCATTTGATGGATCGACAGTAGCCTTTTCATCATCATTATCTGCAAACATGTCAAAGCTATCCTCATTGTTCGAAGTGTTATCTGTTGCTTGTATTCCATTCAGATTGAAGTCACTGGCCATGGAGTAATCGGATTGCACGTTTGCTGAACTTGAAGAAGAGCCCTCCCCTCTAGCCCGTGCTAGCTTCTCAAATCCCTCTATTTAAGACAAAAAAAAATTATCAACAATAAGACTGTGTTATTGTGCTAATCAATTTGTTTATGAACGCTTGATTCAGGCTAAGTATAGTTCTAACCTGCTTCCCTCTGGAAGACCTCCTGTTTTTCATCGTATACATCTGCACCAAAAAAATTAGCATTAATCAGAATGTTAACAGATTAATATAACAAGTTCGTAAAACAAATCTTGAAAGAAAACGGTCTCAACTGTAATCGCCATCCTCCATCAGTTTCATGGCATCTTCAGTTAGTTGATCAAACACAACTTTTGTTTCAGCTGACATCTTTTCCTTTCTACTACCAGAACTTCCTTTCAGCCTTCTTAAAGCTTGCAGAACCTAAAGAGAGTGTTATCCTTGATATGAGATTACTGACACAATGATAATATGAATTTAACGTGATTGTGTTATAACAAGAAACTTACCGTTTCCCCTGATTCAAGCACATCAGCAATCCGTCTCTTAATCTTTCCAATATCTTGACTTGTAAGGTCAGCTGCTTCAACTTCAATGTCAGTGACCACAGATTGTCTTTGTGCAAGATTTGGATTAGAATCGATGCTATCAAGCCATGCATCCTACAAAGATACTCAAGAAATGAGGGTAAAATTGTAAAAAGTTTCACTTTCTGGCAACCAAGGATCCATTTATTGTACCTTGATGTCGTTACTAACATACTCAACATAATTTCCTGTCTGGTCAAAATAACCTTCCTTCCTTTCTTGTTCAAGATTGAAGGGTTCGAGCTGAATTCCATCATCTTCGAGTTGCTCATCATCCTGCAAAACGCAACCCCAAATCATCAGTGTTCTAAAAACTTTAAGTAGAGCAAGAAGATCGAATGGGCTCACTAAGGTTTACCTTAATATATAATATATCAAAACATACCAAGGTCAAAATTCTGATTGAATAAGATTTCTTAATGACTAAAGCTATTATTCGATCCATCAGCCATATGAAGCATGTGTATAAAAGATTTTAATGACTCAACAATAAAATCCTTAAACCATGTTTCAAGATCTAAAATACATGCTTTCTCAATGTCTTCCTGTTAACATCTTCGAGAACAAATCATACAAAACAGACTACACTGGTTTGGGGAAGATAAAAGTAGACAAAAACATAACATAACGAAAGCTACAAGACGGGAAATAAAGATTAATCTAAATACCTCATAATGCATTTCAGAAGCAGCTACATCATCAAGAAGATCTCCGGTTGCTTCAATATCAAGTCCAGCTTTATTCTGGTTCCGTCGTTTCGACCGTGCTTTGGCTACAAGTTGGGTATCTTTTAACTCAGCCGGTTCTTCATCAGCAACTGGGGGTGCATTTGTCACCACTTCATCATTAAACTTCACCTTCTTTCCCTTAGGAAACCTTACCCTCTTTTGCCTGCAAATGCATTATTCAACCACCTAAGAAAACCCCTAAAGGAACATAAAAAATTAATGTATAAAGTGCCGAGTAACCTTAAATCTCAAAAACAAACATTATTGGTGAAAATAAGCACAAGTAGGGCTGCAAATGAATTGAGCTGAGCTCAACCTCGAAAAAACTTTAGGCTAAGCTCTAGACCAGCTCCATAGTTCAATGAGCCCAAGGTCGAGCTGACGAACTCAGCGTGACAAAAATTCAAAACAGGCTCAAAAATATCGAATATTTATATAAATTATTATCGATAACCTTACCAAGCTGATTTCAAGTGTATCTATACGTAAAACTATATACGATAACGAAACTGAGTGCAAAACTTCAAATGAATCGTATAAACTAGAACAAAACATGACCACATGTTTAAACCTTTTAGAAAAGTGTAAAACAACAACTTCTTACCTATAATCCTTTGAATTCCAACTACTCAACATACTTATACATTCACATACTACTTAACATATCTCGAGCACGACTCAAACAACCTCGAGTAGCTCCCTGGTCATTTGCCCTTTTGCAGCCCTAAGCACAAGCCCTAGATTGTTAAGGGAGTACAGTAAGCGGTAACTTAGCACCCAAACTCTTATGTTCTCTTCAAGGATCAACCAAAACACAAACCCTAGGCAACAAAACTTCATATTTCTTATTATATCACAACTGCCTCAAATCAACAAGCTTTCGTTTGCTATTTACAGTAAAATAACGCATCAGTCTAATTCAATTCCATACATTTTATGCTGAATTAAACGAATTAATAAACCCTAAGGCGCTCGAACAACTGGAATTACTTAAGGAAGAATAAATTCAGATGAACAAAACAATCAATAAAAAGAGAAGGATAGAGAAACTACGGAGGTTTCTTGTTGAATTCGTCATCGTCTCCACCGTCGTCGCCGTCGGAGAACGGTCGCTTACGTGATGGTTGCGCCTCCATGTGTGTGTTGTTTCAAACACAGGGGTGAATGATTTTGATTTCAGAAAAATGTACAAGTTAACATAGCTTTGTCCCCGTACAACCATGTAAAGCGGTTGATTGGAGTTTGAGTCGATAATGATAATTTATCGGGGCTCGTTTACTAAATGAGTTTGAGCATGAGCTTCACATATCAAATTTGAGTTCGTCAACTAAACGAACTTTTATATGTATAATAATTATTGTTATGTGCAAATTATGAGAAAATAATTATATGATACGTAGAGTTAATTACACATACAGTAATTGTGGTTTATTGAAAGTAACGGCTTTGAGTACTAACTTATTTTTAACAGATTTAGGTTCTATGGTTTCGATTTTGTAACACATTTGAATATTAAGACTAACTTCTGTTAAATCAACATAAATGACTAAAATACTCTTATATAACTTTATGTTAGTACTAAAAAATGTCATTTTCAATAAAGCACAAGGACTAAAAGTGTAAGTAACTCTAAAAAATATAAAAACTCATTATATTTGTAAAAAATATATTATAGAACATGCTACATAAAATTATTTAATAATAATATTCCTAAAATTAATATATATATATATATACATATATATATATATAGGTAAAGGATCCTGTAAAAAAGACATAAATTGTGAGAAAGGTGAGAAAGATTCTCAGCCATTAGATCATTCCATATTAATTTTATTAGATCAAGGTTATATTAGTAATTATACAAACAAACCTAATTAAGGTTCAAATCTTTTGTAACCGATTGTTATGAGTTTTTTAAGGAAATTCGATTTTTGAATTTTTTTATCAGACCATCTAAATCTTTAAATCATCTCGATCTCGTAATCATTATAAATTCGCTTGCAATTTCTTATTTTTGATCACGCATACATACTGAATTACGCATACAATCGTTAATCTGAGTCATATTTCTTTCTTCATGGAGAACGATCAAGGTATTTATGTATCTTTTTATTCGCAGATTATTTATGTAATTGTAATCAATATTCAATTACAATCATCTGTTTAATTGTAGTTGTCAATTTTTCAATCATCTGTTTTTTGTTTTATTGGAACTCTGATAAACACCAGTTATAACTCTCTATGTCGTGTTTTTTATACGTGCATGGTGTTTTTTTCCATTGGATGTTCCTTACAGGGGTTTTATAAATACATGGTGTGTTTTTCATATAATTAGAGGCTCTTTATGTTGTGTTTTTTATACATGCATGGTGTTTTTATGTATGTTATCGAAGTTGAAGCTGGTATGTGTTATTTATTTAGGTTGATGATGAGTCATGGTGTTTTTTTTCCATTGGATGTTCCTTACAGGGGTTTTATAAATACATGGTGTGTTTTTCATATAATTAGAGGCTCTCTACGTTGTGTGTTTTATACGTGCATGGTGTTTTTATGTATGTTATCGAAGTTGAAGCTGGTATGTGTTATTTATTTAGGTTGATGATGAGTCATGGTGTTTTTTTCCATTGGATCTTCCTTACAGGGGTTTTATAAATACATGGTGTGTTTTCATATAAATAGAGGCTGGTTTGATATAACAGTTGTTTGTGGTGTTATTTTAAACACATTACGTTGTGTTGTGTTTTTTACTGTAGAAAAATTTAGTTGACGATGAGTAATGGTGTTTTTATATAAGTTAGGGTGTTTTTTATACGTACATGGTGTTCTTTTGTATTAGTAGAGGGTGTTTTTCATAACAGTGTTAATGTGGTGTTATTTTCATACGTATTATGTTGTATTGTTTTTTTACTGTAGAATTTTTTTCGCAGGATTTCAAACATATCAGCCGGTTGGGAAACTACATCTGTCACCAAACTCCGGTAAGAAGACTTATTTACCGGAGGTAGATGAATCGATTAAGCCGAGGGATAAGATGACCTTTGACACAGTGAACAACGCATTCCTCTTTTATCAGAAGTATGCAATGGCTTCAGGCTTCACTGCCAGGAAGTCTACTCAATACACACATAATGGTGTTATAAAATCTAAATGGTTTGTTTGCTCAAAGGAGGGGACTAAACCTTTTAATGCGATCGATACATCTAAAAAGATTGACACCTCAAATAATGGGTCAAAGAGGAAATATGTTCGACGTGTTCCTTCTATAAGGACTGGGTGCAAAGCACGTATGTGTATAAAGTTAATGCCTTCGAATCTATACGAGGTATCTTCTTTCATTGAGGCACATAATCATTTTTTTGTTGCTGAGGAAGATAGGCATCTACTCCCCTCTAACCGAGGTATGAACTATATGCAAGAGCAAGCCGTTAACGCGTTGAGTGCCTTGAACATTGGCCCTGTGAAAGCATTTAATATCATGAGGACATTGTATGGTGGGTTTGACAAGGTTGGGGCAACCAAAAACGATTATAAAAATTTCAAGCGAGACCTGAACAGTTATATATCGAAGTTTGATGCTGATATGATGATTAAACGGCTTTTGAGGAAGAAAGAGTACATGCCTAACTTTTCAATGGAGTATATAACAGACGAGAATGGAGTTTTAAGGGGTTTGTTTTGGGCAGATGAAGATGCCAAAAGGAATTTTTCTGTGTTTGGTGATGTTGTTTCATTTGATGCCACATATCGTCGTAACAAGTAAGTTTCGTAATTATTATATTTATTTTGGGTTTTACAGCTTATTTTTTCTTAAGTATGTGTAATTCATTTTTATGGTGTTATTCAAACCATTTGTGGTGTTATTTGGAAATATAAAGTGTTATTCAGTAAACTGTGGTGTTATTTGGAAATATAAAGTGTTATTCAGTAAACTGTGGTGTTATTTAGAAATATAAAGTGTTATTCAGTAAACTGTGGTGTTATTTGGAAATATAAAGTTTGTTCCGTATTTGTTTTTTAGGTACAACATGATGTTTGTTCCATTTACCGGCATCGACAATCACAATCGCAATGTTACTCTTGGTGCCGCTATAATAGGAAATGAAACTGCTGAAACTTAGAGTTGGTTGCTAAATGTGTTTCGTCAAGCATTTGGCCGTGCCCCTCCGGTGATTGTCACCGACCAAGACCCAGCCATGAAGAAGGCTATCGAAGATACATGGCCCGAGAGTAGACACAGGCTATGCATGTGGCATATCATGGACAAGCTTTCTGCTAAGGTGTTTAGTTGTTCGTCCTTTTAACCTTTCTTACTACTTTTTAAATACTTTTTGGTGTGTGTGGTGTTATGTTTTTATTCAATGGTGTTTTAGGTTGGTGCATCAATCTGCAATAATACAGATTTCAAAAAGAGGCTGTGTGCCATTGTGTGGACCGATTCAATTATACCAGTTAAGTTTGAAAGTGAGTGGGCTACCATAATGAACGATTTTAACTTGGTTGATCATGAGTGGCTGCAGTCACTTTACCAAATCAGGGATACTTGGATACCAGCTTATTATCGTGAGGAGGTCATGTCCGGGCTTATGCGTACCTCTTCTCGTTCCGAGAGCGAGAACCATTTCTTTGGACAGTTCTGTAACCCGGGTTGCACACTTGTCGAATTTCTCGGGCATTTTGATTCTGCTATTGAAGCTTAGAGACACGAGCACAGGAAGAATGACCATGACACCAGAAATACAAACGCTGAAATATGGGCTGAAGACTTTGTTTTGGAGGATCAAGCGTCTAGGATATACACACGCACTATATTTTTTGACCAGCAGTTGGAGATACAAAACGGTATTCACAGATGTGCTATCGGAAAGTGGGAAGACATTGGTGACTTTGTCAAATTTTTTGTGAAGGACTGGGAACAACCATGCACTACTTTCTTCGAGGTATACACATGATGTTTTGTAGTGTTATTCTTG
This sequence comes from Helianthus annuus, assembly GCF_002127325.2. Lineage (NCBI taxonomy): Eukaryota > Viridiplantae > Streptophyta > Magnoliopsida > Asterales > Asteraceae > Helianthus > Helianthus annuus. Next base: position 120,487,334 of record NC_035448.2, on the reverse strand, counting down.
AAATTTGTATATATCTTGGTGATTTCCAGTAGCATATGGTGTTTTATAGTGTTATTTAAGACAACTTTATGTCTTTTGAATGGTTTTTTACAGGTTATGATGCGGGAGGCCGACATGACTGTGTATTGTACATGCAAAAGATTTGAACAGTTTGGGTTGTTGTGCTCACACATCTTTTGTGTGCTAAGGATGCTTGACATTAGGGAGTTTCCACAACGCTATATATTACGACGTTGGACTCGGGAGGCTGTTCCAAATAGTGCCCCTGGTGCTATTCTAGGTATCAATGAGACTGAGGATCGTTATAATGAAGTTAACCGTGTTGTACGTGAGATCACATATTCTACAGAGTCCGTTATTAATAAGCTTGTCACCAACTTTGATGCGCTATGCTCGTTCAGGGATCATGTTGTTAATTATTTCAAAACTGCTGATGAGTCTGTTGTCAATGCTCCACCTAAGAGCCGTCGTGAAAAGTTTGCAGAAATTACTGGTAACACAAAACCATCAGAAGCAACCGTTCGTGTTCCCATTGGAACAAGATTCAAAGGTATGGGTAAGCCTAAACGGATGAAGTCCAAACGTGAAATTGCAGTAAGTCAGTTGGGTAAAAAGAGCCGTCAATGTCAAAACTGTTTTAGATACGGTCATAACAGACGTTCTTGCAAAAACCCTACCCGGACTAAAGAACAAGCTATGGCCGAGGATCACGGTGAAGAAGCTGATGAAGTCGAGGAGGAGGAAGATGAATGGGAGGAAGTTGAAGAAGATATGGATGAACAAGATGAGGATGCATTAGACGAGGAGGATGGAGAAGAGGAGTAGTAAGTTATTTAGAGATGTCAAAAAATTTCGTTATTTTTAACATACTTCCTTCTTGTTTCGTACATTGTTAGGTTTTTTATCGTTTTCCGGATTCGCATACACTCATGGATTTATTTTGTTTGCTTATGGTCGAATTTTAATATTACCAGTCACAATGGTTTATATATTGTTTCTGTTAAATTTGTTTGTTTTTATTTTAACCAATTCTGTTATTTTTTTGTTCAGTGTGTTTTATTATGTATTTTTGAAATTTGAATAGTGTTATTTGTCCTCACTAAGATATTTATTCTAAACTGGTGGTTTTTGTGTTTTTTTCATGTAGTTATTTTGTTGTTAATGGTGTTATTTGTTAATTACAGTTGAGTAGTGTTATTTATCTGTATAGAATTTATTTTTTTTATTTTTGTAGAACTGTTGTGTTTTGTGTGGTTCATGGTGTTATTATTGTGCAGGTTGCTTATTTATGTATGTGTAGCGTTATTGTGTTTTTTACTTGACTATAGTGCAGGTTGCAAAGGAGTTGGTATATTTTTTTACATATTTAGCATGATCATCATTTACTTTGTAAAAAACTATCTGGCCAACGCGCGTTCTATGTGTAAAAACTGTTTGTCCTCACTCAGATTTTTATTCAAAACTGGTGGTTTTATGTGCTTTGAAAAGAGTTATTTTTGTTGTTAATGGAGTTATTTGTTAATGCAAGTTGACTAGTGTTATTTGTCTGTATAGAAATAATTTTTTGAATTTTGAAGAACCATGGTGTTTTTAGTTGTTCAGGGTGTTATTATTATTATTATTGTTCAGGGTGTTATTTTTGGTGTTATTCCAGTTTCCAGGGTTTTATTTTTGGTGTTATTTGTTAATTCCAGTTCTATGTGTAAAAGCTGTTTGTCCTCACTCAGATATTTATTCTAAACCTGTGGTTTTATGTGTTTTTAAAAGAATTATTTTTGTTGTTAATGGTGTTATTTGTTAACGCAAGTTGACTAGTGTTATTTTGTCTGTATAGAAATAATTTTTTTTAATTTTGTAGAACCATGGTGTTTTTAGTTGTGCAGGGTGTTATTATTGGTGTTCATATGTTCAGGTTGCTTTACTTATGTAAGTGTAGCATTATTGTATTATTTACATGACTATAGTGTCTTAATTGTGCAGGTTGCAAAGGAGTTGGTATTTTTATTTACATATTTAGCATGATCATCATTTACTTTGTATAAAACTATCTGCCCAATACGCGTTCTTATTTGTGCCGGAAATCGTAATATTAATTGATTAAAACACGGAACTTTGTCATAGTAAAACTTACATAAAAGATCATAACTTTGTCAAAACGCTAACACATCATATAATCTATATTTCCCAAAATGTTTGTCAAGTAACAAAAAGATTAACTTGTTCTGCTGTCCACTTACACTTCAGCTCCCAACCTTTCAGCAATCCGATCAAACGCATTCTCTGCCATTCTCAACCTATCATCCTCGTCCAAAAGTGCATAATCTTGTACTTCCTTTTCCACAACTCCCCGTTCCGTGTTCACGTCGCTTAGGAGCATTTTTGAGAGGTACTTCTTACGCAGATCCTCGATTTCGCGTGCTTGATCAGGCAAAACCACGTTGTTAACGTCCCTCTCATTCGATAAACCACACCTCCAATGTCCAACGTGTGTTCCTATTCAATACCAAACCATCAGAATTGTTCATATTTCGTGTAAATTTATTTTAATTAATTTTTTAATAAACAGAAATATAAACGCGATTACCATTGTAAGTTTCCATATGCCGCATAAGGAAAATACCACAGTCGATACCATTGTAAAGTGTTTGCCATGGCAACTCTAGTCGAATTGGTTGTGTATTCCTTAGCTGTGCAGCGATTCTTGGATGCATTGGTCTTAGATACCGACAAAATGTACTTATCTGCAGTTACAAATTATCGATGTTAACAAATTAATTTTTTTTTGTTACGGTAGCTGTATAAGTATAAACATTCACAAACATACCATCTTCTCCACATTTCCATGATATCTCTCTAATCCTGCAGCACCTTCTACGTTGTCAATAATATAGACATCTTTTGTTTTCAAGTTGAAAAACAGCAGATAGTAATGCCGCCCGGTCAACATGGGTATAAACACCATCTCAAAGTTGCCTTTAAATACTTTTGGTCCCGTTGAATCAAGCACAGCATTCATGTTGTTTGTAAATTCTGCTAATCGTTTATCTTCAGACAACGCGAAATCTTTTTCCAGCTGTGGTGTTATTCAGGCAAACAAAAAATGAAATTATGGTGTTAAGTTAAGAATTCATAATAACATAGATATCTTATTTAAATCCTTTTCCAGCTGTGGTGTTTTCCAGGTAAACAAACAAACAATCTGTGTTATTTACATAAACATGGTGTTAAGTTAATACATGCTGCTATTTAACTATAATCACAATTAAGTTAAGAATTCATAATAACATAATTTTGTTATTTAAACCCTTTTCCAGCTGTGGTGTTTTCCAGGTAAACAAACAAACAATCTGTGTATTTTACATAAACATGGTGTTAAGTTAATACATGCTGCTATTTAACTATAATCACAATTAAGTGTTATTCAGTAAACTGTGGTGTTATTTAGATACATAAAGTGTTATTCAGTAAACTGTGGTGTTATTTGGAAAAATAAAGTGTTATTCAGTAAACTGTGGTGTTATTTAGAAATATAAAGTGTTATTAACTACCGATGTTTCGGTATAAGTAACTGTGGTGTTATTTAGAATTCACAATAACATAATTATGTTATTTAAACCCTTTTCCAGCTGTGGTGTTTTCCAGGTAAACAAACAAACAATCTGTGTATTTTACATAAACATGGTGTTAAGTTAATACATGCTGCTATTTAACTATAATCACATGATACAGTCTGCAGAAATTAAACTTACCAGCATTCCTGCGTTGCAGAATAACCTCCTATCTGTCCCCATCCTCATATTTTTGTCTTCATGGTTCAACAACGCGGCCCAGGCACTGATGACATTCACGTGCACAGTTACACCAGGCATCATCGATTCAAAAGCCCCCCTCATAACTGACACGTTACCATTGTCGCTGAACAAAACTTCCCTACAAACCAAAACACCGTCGACACGAATGTATAATTCAATATATGTTCAAAACTAATAACGTATAATACACCACATAAATACGTTTTTTAAGGTCCAATTTGGATACTTACCATACGTTTCCTACTGCAGAAAATATACATCGAGCAAGTGCTTCTTCAGCCTTCTCACGAACGGTTCTCAACATAACAGGCCGTTGCACGTACGGTGACCGCAGTGCCGCCGGAAGCTTGATTGTTCGTTTCGGCCTCGGTGATCTTTGACGCTGAACAGGATCCGTTACTTCTTGACGTTTTTCATCCGTTGCTGCATCGGCCAGTCTTGCTGAAAAGTTCACCGTTTCAACTCCTGAAACGTTGAACTTTGTCTCTGGTGTTATTTCACTTTGAACCCTTTCAACGACTTTGTCCAGTTCTGCGACAAACGAAGCCGTCATTGGTGAAAAGGGAGAAGTGTGTGGTGTTATATGATCTATTTTTTTCTCGTTCATAGGAGTGTTATACCCGTCTAATGATACACTACCTTTTTGCGGTTCAACTGGTTCAACTGCCACAGCCACGTCATCCTTTTCTGCCTCTACGTTTTGATCTCCCTTTTCCAGTTCATCTCCATCCTTTTTTTCCTCATCGTCAACGACAAGCATCAATTTCATTAACTCCTTCCAAACCAAACCTTTCTGTTTCAGCAGATCACTATCCGGGAACATCAGACACTATTCTGTTATGGTGTTATTGATCTTGTTAACGCATAGCTCAAATTCTCTAAACAAGTTATCCAACAAATTCGCTCGAACCTGTACGAAACCCCGGTTTAAAGTGTTATCATTAGAAATAACATATACTTTCAAGTATAGTACAAATTTTAAGATGTTTACCAGCTCAAAATCGTCATGAATGGATGTTCCTGATGCTGATGGAGTGTCCCCATGCTGAGAGACCATCGGAGTGTGGACTCCGCCATCCGGACCTACAAATAATGCACATGTTTGGGTGTCAGTCTGTGACATTAGGTAATCAGCACAGTGTCTGTATATACCCAAGTGCGCATCATCATCTTCGATCAGCACATTGTCCATTCCCTTTTTATGTCCTTGTTTTTGCTTCTTGAATTTTTTTCTATCACCATCAACCCCTTCTGCTCGTTTGTGTTTTTTATCTTCCCTTTTATTTGTCTTCTTAATTTGTTCAGTATCCATCCTTTCTATAGCACCCTCGAGATTGTCAAGAAGATCGTCATCAACAAGTTCAATTATATTTGAACTGTGTGATGAAGGTATCTTCTTTAACACAATTCCGTAAGCAATCTGCGACAACATTTTGCACTACGTTTTATTCTCAGAATCAGTTTCAAAATAATTGTGAACCAGATAGCAATATTGATGTTATTCAGTTATATAGTGTTATTAAGTAAATTAGGGTGTTATGCAAGATATATAGTGTTATAAAGTTTCATGGTGTTATTCAAACCATTCGTGGTGTTATTTGGAAATATAACGTGTTATTCAGTAAACTGTGGTGTTATTTGGAAATATAAAGTGTTATTCAGTAAAATGTGGTGTTATTTAGATACATAAAGTGTTATTCAGTAAACTGTGGTGTTATTTGGAAAAATAAAGTGTTATTCAGTGAACTGTGGTGTTACTTAGAAATATAAAGTGTTATTAACTAACGATGTTTCACAATAATTTTTTAATACTAAAAGTTAACTACTTACCGCAAGTAATAACATAGGCCCTCTAAAAGCATCATCGCCACCATGCCACGCTGTTTTCGTTCTTTTGAGACACGAGATTATGTACGCACACCAATTGAAGCTTTTGATATCCACGTCCGGCTGAATATTTGAAATGAATCGCACATTGACGGAGTTGTTCGTCGTGGTTTCTCCAAGGAGTGAGAAGTAAAGAATCAAGAAGTTCAGTACAAACAGTCTTCCGTTATCAGACTGGAAATCCAATATGTAATTCATCAGCTGAACCGGGGACAAGCGGGTGATATCCATATGCTTAAACTGATCTCTGAACGCTTGGACAACAACATCCTTCCTTTTGCTCGCTTTCTTTTTTTCAGGAAGATCCGTTGGACCCATAGGCAGTCCGAAAACACTCCTAACAAGCTCCGACGATATGTTTACAGTGCGCCCGCCGTCCACGTTTAAAATATCATTGTCTGGGTCGTAATTTGTAACCAACCAATTTGCCAAAGCAGTAGGCACACTTGTCACCTTGTAATGAAAAATCGAACCAAACCCAATTTCGCCCACTTTCTTACGTTGTTCCTCATTTAGGCCGGATGCTAGTGTTATCAGATTGTCGATACCTACTTTTGACCTGATACGGGCACCCGTGAATGGCTTATATGGCTGCCTCACTTGTTGATGCATTCCACGAGACGTTCCTCTTTTGGCAGCCAATTTCCGTCGTTTACCCGGTGATGGGGTGTCGACAAAATCGTCATCCGGGTCTCGCACCAGATCTACAACAATTTTTAATATGAATTTTAGTAAATAACTACTTCAAAATATTAACGCTTCAACATAATACCTTTTTCAGATGTTATATTGATGGATGGGTGTACGACAAGTTGACTATCATTAACATCCTGGGCTGCAAACAAAAAACATTGTAAAAAACATAACTCTTATTGTTTTTGATTTCTCTATAATTTAAACTACATTTCGATTACCTTTGTCGTCCTTATTTGACGTTTCCGAGTCACTACATACCAATGGTCTTTCAGTTGTGTTTTTGAAACGTGATTTGTACATTTTGCCCCTAAGCCGATGGCTTGACCTGACTGTAGAAATAATTAAAAACTATATTTAAAATACTGCATCACCAAATGGCTTGACCTGACCATATATAACACTCTTATTTATAGATCAGCATGATAAATAACACCCTTCATATATATATATAACACCATACCTATTTATAACACCATTCAAAACAATGACACTCTTATTATAGATCAGCATGATAAATAACACCCTTCATATAATTCTACAAGATAATTAACACCCAATATGAAGTTGCAGTATAAATAACACCATACCTATTTATCGCACCTTCAAACAATGACACTCTATTAAATAACACCATTAATATAAATCTACAAGATAAATAACACCCCATATGAAGTTGTATTATAAATAACACCATACCTATTTATCACTCCATTCAAAACAATGACACTCTATTAAATAACACCATTCATATAAGGAATAATGGAATTTAATAATCCCAACTTTCACCAGTTGGCCGTCAACGGACCCAACTTCAAAAATAACACCATACCTATTTCTAACACCATTCAGCATTTATAACACCATTTAAGATTTATAACACCATTTAACACAAACTATTTCTAACACCATTCAAAAACACCTGATAAAGACTCCATACAGCATTTATAACACCATTTAAGATTTATAACACCATTTAACACAAACTATCTGACCAAATACCAAAACCTAAGCAACCTAAACACACTAAACCAATATAACACCCAATAAAAAACACCATATGATAAAAAACACCCACACATGATAAAGACTCCATACAACATTTATAACACCATTTAAGATTTATAACACCATTTAACACAAACTATCTGACCAAATACCAAAACATAAGCCACCTAAACACACTAAACCAATATAACACCCAATAAAAACACCATATGATAAAAAACACCCAACCAAGTGTTAGAACACTATTATTGTGTTATAACACCATTATAACACCATTATTAAATTGACCACTAACGTTTTTGTTCATGATAAAAAACACCATTAACACATTAGAAGACAATCCCAAACTAAAAAACCTTAACTGATGAACTACATAACACCATGGAAATACACCCTTATTCAATGAAACCCTAGTATTAAACAATACAGTCGAACCTTTTTTGAAATCAGAGGTTGATTTCTTAATCTTTGGTTTTATAATCCCCCGATTTGTAGTGTCTTCTATTGTTAAAGGATCAAACTTCTTCTTCGTCCTTCGTTCCATTGCATCAAACGACGGCTTTCGCTTCATTCGATGGTAGACGATTTCGATTTTAGGGCTCATTGAATCTACTAAATCTTATAATCTTTGGTGGGAAGAAATCGCCCCTGTTTATTCGAGCGTAAAAATCGTGAATGAGAGAGAAATCAGGTATAATAGATATGGTTTTTGATTTGAAAGTATATGAAAGCCCTATTTTACCCCTATCAAATCAAATCAGTATTTAAAAAACACTATTTTAATTACAATATTGCCACTCTAATCTTAACCATTAGATCAATGATCTAATGGTTTATATTCTTTCCTATCTTTCTCACAAAAACTACCTTTTTTACAATAACCTTACCCTATATATATATATATATATATATATATATATATATATATATATATATATATATATTACCAAATGTCTATTAAAATTACGTTGTCAAAAAAATGACCCTTACTTCAAATATAAGCTAATTGTATTTATGTTTAGATAAGTTATCCATACTTTTGTAACTTCTTTATAACAAGAAAAAAAATACATTGTTGGTCCTTGTGGTTTCTGCCAAATTTCAATGTCGGGTACTAATAGTTTTTCAGACGTGTCACAAAAACTAACAACTCGTTTGTCTGCAAATGTCACAGCCCCCGATCCCTAATCCCCGGGAACGGGCGGCCGCGAGCCAGTTTCGGTGGTATCACGTTTATTTATTCAATTTGGCAGCGGAAATTTTCATCAGGACCGTAGTTAGGAAATATTAAATCAGAGTAAACCACCACATTTTTATAATATTAAACACATAGGTAAAACCCAAGTTTTCAGTACATATAATTTCATAAGGATACACCCTATTTTATTTAAGAAAAACATCTATTTCTTTTTAGGTAACTTTATTGCCACTTTTCCAAGCCTTCAGTGCTGTCCAACTGGCTTCTATTTGGTTTTCACATTTTGTTACCTGAAACGCGTTTTAAAAACATTTTGTCAGTGGGAAATACTGGTGAGTGAATCCCAGTTTAATCAAGTTTAAATAAAAACCAATTTGCAGTATTGAGGGCACATCCGCAATTACATTTGTTTCCAAGACATCACAATTAACATCAGTGGTACGGTCATACTCAACTTATGGGATGTTACCACGCCAGTAACCAATTTTGTATACAAAACCCCAACATACCCACTATAATTGTGTTCTTTACAAATACTCAATAACTGTTTTGTACATATTTAATTTAGTGAGGTTTTGTAAAAATAGTAACAAAAAGTGGATCAACTCACATTGCTGTCTTAGGGTTTTCAGTAATGATTTCCTAGGAATAATCTAAAAATTACACAAATGCACGTGTGTTAGTATAATAACCCATTTTAACATTAGTAATACCCTCCCCGAGACGGCATTCCAACGACTACGTCGGGCAGAACCACGACAGCCGTTACGGAACCCTAGATCAATCGGGCAGAGTATCTAATACGTCTCCAGGGGTTATAATACTTACATCGTAGCAGAACCTCGCTATTTAGGGGGTATAATACCCGACTATAATGCCTCTAATTCAGAAAGTGAGATTTGAGATTGAATTGTGAGCGACGGAAATCGAAAACTGATGCGTTCTATTTATAGTTGTGAAATCTGACTTCCAGGCGGCCCGCCTAAAACACAGGCCAGGTTTACGCGGCCCGCGTCAACCTTGGTCAACACAATAGCTTGGCCCGGTCATCTACTAGGTTCGACACGATATCGACACGTGTCAGCTCAGGGCTGCGCCACAACTTAGGTCACTCGCGGCCCGCGTTAACTATCGAGAACTCTTACGCGGCCCGCTTCAACTTAAAGAAATCAAAGGAATCCGGTTTACATCTTCATACGGCCCGCGTGAGATGTTGGGGTGGGTCTACGCGGCCCGCCTCAACTCTATTTTTCTTATTTTTAATTTATTTTATATGTTATAATCTATTTTGGGCTAGGTTTTCACATACGGGGTGTAATATAAGACATATTGAGACATTTTAAGATATACTAGGGTGTCGGTGTTGGTTTTACCAAGAGTTGTTATATCCTCCCCACCTTGTTTTAGAGCTCGTCCTCGAGATCTACTGGAACAAGTGTGGATATTTTCGTTGTATTTCTGACTCAAGTTCCCATGTGTATTCAGGTCCTCTTTTGGAGTCCCACTTCACTTTGACCAGAACTAATCTTTTATGCTTAAGATTTTTAATCTTCCTGTCTTCAATCTATAGAGGCCTCTCTACAAACATGTGTTGTTCATTTACCTCTATATCTTTAAGAGGTACTACGAGTGATTCATTAGCTAGGCACTTTTTGAGATTAGATACATGAAATACATCATGTATTCCTGCCATTTCCTCTGGCAGTTGTAGCTGATAGGCTACAGGTCCTATTCTTCTAATAATCTCGAAAGGTCCAATATACCTGGGACTTAGCTTTCCTCTTTTGATGAATCTTACCACTCCTTTCCAAGGAGAAACTTTTAACAACACTTTGTCTCCTACTTGGAATTCTAACGGCTTACGTCTGTTATCAGCGTAGCTCTTCTGTCGATCACGTGCTGCTTTCAGTCGTTCCTTGACTTGAATGATTTTATCTGTTGTTTCCTGTACTATCTCAGGTCCAGATAGTTGCTTTTCCCCAATTTCCGCCCAACAGACTGGGGTTATGCACTTTCGTCCATAAAGTGCTTCGAATGGTGCAGCATTGATACTTATGTGATAACTGTTATTATAAGAAAATTCTATTAAGGGTAAGTGATCGTCCCAATTACCTCTGAAATCAATTACACAAGCTCTAAGCATGTCCTCCATTGTCTGAATTGTCCTTTCACTTTGTCCGTCCGTTTGAGGATGATAAGCCGTGCTTAGATTTAGCTTGGTTCCCATTGCTTTTTGGAAACTTGACCAAAAATGAGATGTAAAACGACCATCTCTATCAGAAATAATTGATAAAGGTATTCCATGTAACGAAACAATTTCATTTACATACAATTTAGCTAATTGTTCCATACTGAAAGTTTCCTTCATTGGTAGGAAATGAGCTGACTTGGTTAGCCTATCTACAATCACCCAGATTGTATCATTACCTTTTCTTGTTTTGGGTAACTTGGTAACAAAATCCATTGTTATCAATTCCCATTTCCAAACTGGCATTTCTAATTGTTGTAACAAACCTGAGGGTTTCTGATGTTCAGCTTTAACTTGTGAGCAAGTCAAACATTTAGAAACATAAGCTGCTATATCTTTTTTCATTCCTATCCACCATAAATTTTCCCTTAAATCCTGGTACATTTTATCACTTCCTGGATGCATCGTATATTTAGATTTATGAGCTTCTTCTAATATACGGTGACGTAAATTTCCTAATTTAGGTATCCACATTCTCTTTTTATGAAATCTCCAAATTCCATCTATTCCTTGTTCTAATTCCTTAATCATTCCTTTTAGTTTTTCAGTATCTTCCTTGATTACTGATTCTTGTGCTTTTCTAATCTGATCATTTAAATCTACTTGTAGATTTAATTTAAGAGAACGTACCCTTTTTGGCTTTTCATGATACTTTCGACTTAAAGCATCTGCCACTACATTTGCTTTTCCTGCATGATACTGGATATCACAATCATAATCACTAAGCATTTCCATCCAGCGTCTTTGTCTCATATTTAAATCTTTTTGCCCGAAAACATATCTTAAACTCTTATGATCTGTAAATATGGTAAACTTACTACCATAAAGATAATGTCTCTAGATCTTAAGGGCAAAAATTATAGCTCCTAATTCCAGATCATGGGTTGAATATTTTTCTTCATGACTCTTAAGCTGTCTAGATGCATAAGCTATAACCTTTTGACGTTGCATTAACACACATCCATAACCTAACTTAGAAGCGTCACAAAAGACTACAAAGTCTTCAGTTCCTTCTGGTAACGCTAGTATGGGTGCATGGGTTAATCTTTGCTTAAGGATTCTAAAAGCTTCTTCTTGTTTTGGTCCCCATTCAAACTTAACAGATTTACAGGTTAACTTAGTTAAAGGAATGGCTATTCTAGAAAAATCTCGAATAAATCTTCTATAATAACCGGTCAATCCTAAGAAACTTCTAACCTCAGTTGGTGACTCAGGGGTTTTCCATTTGGTAATCCCCTCGATCTTTGTTGGATCTACATGAATTCCTTCATGATTCACTAAATGTCCAAGAAATTGTACCTGTTCTAACCAAAACTCTCACTTTGAAAACTAGCATAAAGCTTTTCTTTTCTCAATAAACTTAAAAGTAAGTGCAAATGCTTTGCATGTTCCTCTTTACCTTTAGAGTAAATTAGAATATCATCTATGAAGACAATTATGAATTTATCCAAATATGGCTTACATATTCAGTTCATCATGTCCATAAATGCGGCTGGGGCATTGGTTAAACGAAATAGAATGACAGTAAATTCATAATGACCATACCTTGTTCTAAATGCGGTTTTAGGAATATCCTCTTCCTGTACCTTTAATTGATGATATCCTGATCTTAGATCGATTTTTGAGAAAAATCGAGCTCCTTGAAGTTGATCAAACAGATCATCGATCCTTGGTAATGGATACCGATTCTTAATCGTGACTTTATTTAATTCACGGTAGTCAATGCACATACGCATTGATCCGTCCTTCTTTTTAACAAATAAAATCGGTGCTCCCCATGGCGATGAGCTTGGTTGTATGAATCCTTTCTCCAACAATTCGTCTAATTGGTTCTTCAGTTCCTGCATTTCAGCGGGTGCCAAACGGTAAGGTGCTTTGATAATCGGTGCTGTCCCTGGTAGCAGATGGATTCTGAATTCAACTTCCCTATCTGGCGGTAGTCCTGGCAATTCTTCTGGAAAGACATCTGAAAACTGGGACACTACTGGAATGTCTTTTAATTCTTTTCCTTTAGTGTTAGTGATTATAGAAATTAAATACACTATAGATCCTTTTCTTATATAACTTGCAGTTTTCATCACTGAGATAAATTTAGTGGATTTAGATGGTTTATCTCCTTTAATTGTGATCTTTTCACCTCTTGGTGAATTTACTTGAATTGACTTTTGATCACATAAAATACTGGCTTTATTGGCTATTAACCAATCCATTCCTAATACGACATCAAATCCTACCAGATTCATTGGATAAAGGTTTGCAATAAACTTTTGATTAAAAATTTCTATTCTTGCTCCCTGCAAGATTTCAGAAATCCTAATGGTTTCTCCATTTGTGGTCTCTACTAGACATTCTTGTGGTAGTTTAGTTAATGATTGATTTAGAAGTTTGCAAAATGAAGTATTAATAAAACTTTGGTTTGCACCAGAGTCAAATAATACTTTAGCAGAAATATCATTAACTAAAAACGTACCAGCAATGACGTCTGGAATCATTTTGGCTTCATCTGCAGTTAGAACGAATGCTCTAGCATTTTTAGAATTCTTGTTGGTTGCAGCTGGAGCCAATTTCGGACAATTTGTCCTGATGTGACCTTTTTCTCCACAATTGAAACACATTCCATTACTGGATTTCTTCTTGCAATTTTCTTCCTTGTGTCCTGGGGCCTTGCAAAAATTACAGTAAGTAGAGCATTTTCCAGAATGCTTCTTTCTGCAGGCTTTGCAGTACGGTGCAGAGGTAGAACCTACGTTCCTACGGTAGAAATTCCCCGAACGGAATTCTTGAGTAAGCCTTTGGGATAGGTTTCTTCTCTGGTCTTCTTCTCTTGTCCGTACCAGTTCATCAGTCAAGGTATTGGCTAGTTCTATAGCTTCTTCTATGGTTTGGGGTCTAGCTGCCTTGACTACATGTCTAAGTTCTCCAATTAATTCCCAGATGTAACGGGAAATTAATATCGGCTCAGGTGATGCAAGGGTTGGTACTATCCTAGCATATTCAAAGAATGTGGTAGTGTAACCCTTACTGTCTACCCCGGTCATTCTAAGATTCAGAAACTTATTTGCTATTTGTTCCTTTTCATTGGGAGGGCAGAATTTCCTTTCTACCATATTTTTGAACTCCTCCCATTCCATGTTATAAACCCTATCACTTCCTCTTGACTGGAGGATAGTGTTCCACCTTTCTAGAGCTGCATTTTTAAATAAATTAGAAACAAACATTATCTTATCCTCTTCAGCACATTTGCTTATTTTCAGAACTGCCTCAGTTTTCTCTATCCAACGTAAAGCTGCAATGGGTCCTTCATTGCCCGAGAATTCTATTGGTTTACAGGACCAGAATTCTTTGTAAGAACAACCATATGGCACGGTTCTTCTTCTTTTAGGAATGGGCGCTTGAAACACGGGTCCATTGTTCACGCTGTGTTCTGGTTCACTTGGTCGCTTACTGCTATGCTTACTTTTATTATTCGCTTCTTGAACCGTTTGAATAATAAATGGCATTGCATCTATAATTCCTTGTGCCACTATGTGCTGAACGGCACTATTATCCATTTGGTTTCCGTTGTTATTGTTGTTCAGATTTTCATTATTCATATTATCATTATTTGAGTGGTTGTCGTTCTGAATATTATCATTCTGGTTTTCCTGATTCACTTCGTTGTCCATCTGAATTTTAAACATTTACCAAATATTAATATCACAGTTAATATTTAACTATAGCAAATCACATGACACGCACTTTTGGTCAAAAGCGTCGAGCATTGTGACTTTTACTCTATTCATATATTATGCATCTATTACACACCAGTACTGAAATTAAAATTACAATACCGACTGAAATGTAAAGCTACAATACTAGTAGTATGCATCCGTAGTTTTTTTTCTAACACGTACACACATATATTATTATATTATTTATTATTATTATTATTATTATTATTATTATTATTATTATTATTACTATTATCGTTTCCACCATCACATTCACTGATATGAATTCATCCAAAAATCCATATTGCGCACGTCGTATTTCCATACGAGACGCTCTCCCACCTGTCGCATTCTCTCACTGCTTTCTAAAATTTCCTCACCGAAAGTCCTAAGTTCTTGTACGTTTTCTGCACTCATTGGGGGTGCAGGTTCTAGGACTGGGTTTGGAATCTGAGGTGCGGGTTCCTGGTACGGAGGGATAGGGGCCTGGTATGGGTAAGGATTCTCTAAGATCTCTCTAATGTATGCATCGTTCATGTAATAGGGATCTTGAGGATCTAACCCTGGGTAGGCTCCTAGATTGGGCATTGGCACATTTTCTTGTATTGGGTTTTGTTGCACATAGTCCCTAACATCGTCCCACCAGGGGTCGTAATTGTTTGGGTCTAGGGGATTTGGTGCAGGTACCCTAGGTATCTCCTCCGGGTTGTAATCAGGCATTTCTATTTGGTTTTCAGGGTTTTCTAGCTCCATGGGTTGATCAGGAATTGGTGGTTGTGGTTGGGGTGCTAGCATTTGCTCTAGGTTTGGGTCAGCTGTAGTGGTTGCTAAAATATGGATATTGGCTATACCCCTATTGAGCATATCCTGGGCATAGGCATCAGTTTCTCTTTTAGCTGAGGCTAACACTCGCTGTTCCTGCAACTTTTTCATACGTTTCCTACGCTCGTGTGCTCCCCTACTGAACCATCCCCTCTTTTCATGAGGAAATTGCTCTTCAGATTGAGCCTTAAACACAAAGATTCCTTCTTCCGTATCAGCGGAGTACCCTGAGAGGGCAGGATGAGAAGATGAGGTGCCTTCGCTCCTAGGCGAACCAGACAATTGACGATACGCGTCAGATGGTCCTTGGTCGCTCATACTATAAACTAACAGATAGTCAGATAACACATAACAAGAAAATACAATTATGCACGTATTTCCGTAATTTATTTCCTAACACTTTGAATTTTGATGTCAGCATAACACTTGTGTGGCTGAATCAGTGGCATAGCTCTGATACCACCTTCTGTCACAGCCCCCGATCCCTAATCCCCGGGAACGGGCGACCGCGAGCCAGTTTCGGTGGTATCACGTTTATTTATTCAATTTGGCAGCGGAAATTTTCATCAGGACCGTAGTTAGGAAATATTAAATCAGAGTAAACCACCACATTTTTATAATATTAAACACATGGGTAAAACCCAAGTTTTCAGTACATATAATTTCATAGGGATACACCCTATTTTATTTAAGAAAAACATCTATTTCTTTTTAGGTAACTTTATTGCCACTTTTCCAAGCCTTCAGTGCTGTCCAGCTGGCTTCTATTTGGCTTTCACATTTTGTTACCTGAAACGCGTTTTAAAAACATTTTGTCAGTGGGAAATACTGGTGAGTGAATCCCAGTTTAATTAAGTTTAAATAAAAACCAATTTGCAGTATTGAGGGCACATCCGCAATTACATTTGTTTCCAAGACATCACAATTAACATCAGTGGTACGGTCATACTCAACTTATGGGATGTTACCACGCCAGTAACCAATTTTGTATACAAAACCCCAACATACCCACTATAATTGTGTTCTTTACAAATACTCAATAACTGCTTTGTACATATTTAATTTAGTGAGGTTTTGTAAAAATAGTAACAAAAAGTGGATCAACTCACATTGCTGTCTTAGGGTTTTCAGTAATGATTTCCTAGGAATAATCTAAAAATTACACAAATGCACGTGTGTTAGTATAATAACCCATTTTAACATTAGTAATACCCTCCCCGAGACGACATTCCAACGACTACGTCGGGCAGAACCACGACAGCCGTTACGGAACCCTAGATCAATCGGGCAGAGTATCTAATACGTCTCCAGGGGTTATAATACTTACATCGTAGCAGGACCTCGCTATTTAGGGGGTATAATACCCGACTATAATGCCTCTAATTCAGAAAGTGAGATTTGAGATTGAATTGTGAGCGACGGAAATCGAAAACTGATGCGTTCTACTTATAGTTGTGAAATCTGACTTCCAGGCGGCCCGCCTAAAACACAGGCCAGGTTTACGCGGCCCGCGTCAACCTTGGTCAACACAATAGCTTGGCCCGGTCATCTACTAGGTTCGACACGATATCGACACGTGTCAGCTCAGGGCTGCGCCACAACTTAGGTCACTCGCGGCCCGCGTTAACTATCGAGAACTCTTACGCGGCCCGCTTCAACTTAAAGAAATCAAAGGAATCCGGTTTACATCTTCATACGGCCCGCGTGAGATGTTGGGATGGGTCTACGCGGCCCGCCTCAACTCTATTTTTCTTATTTTTAATTTATTTTATATGTTATAATCTATTTTGGGCTAGGTTTTCACATACGGGGTGTAATATAAGACATATTGAGACATTTTAAGATATAATAGGGTGTCAGTGTTGGTTTTACCAAGAGTTGTTATAGCAAATTATGCTTATATGCTAACAACTCGTTTGTGTCAAAAAAGCTATTAGTACCCGACATTGAAATTTGACAGAAACCACAAGGACCAACGATGTAATTTTTTTCTTATAACAAAGCTTTTTCAATTTTGTAATTATTTTGTGCAAATTTTTCAATATAAAAGGTTTAGATTTATATTTATCAAATAATGTTGTGTTTAGTTTATGTTACAAATAGGTTAAGTTTATATCAGTTATAAACTATACTTTGTAATTGTTTTACGTAAAAAGAATACATTTAATATATATTTGACATTAAATATAAAGGCTACTTTTTAATGATTAAATTAATAATGTTTAACATAGGTTACACTAACTTATTTAACCATTATATCAAAAGTAATGTTTTTTTTTTTTTCAAATATATAAAAAGTAAATGTTTTCCAAATATTAGTTACTATTCATTTGTTATTTTTTATGTAAAAAACATTTGTTACACATTTGACATTAAATAAAAAAGTAAGTATATGTAATTAAAGTTATTCAATAATATTTAACATATGTTACATAAAATGTTTAATCAAAAAATTAAACGTTAATATTTTTTTAATATCTATTTCTTATTCATTAATTTTTATTTATTTTTCCAAAATATCATTGGAATCCAGAAAATAATTTTAGGAAAATTGGTTTTTAATAAACCAACCTTTAACCAGTTGGTAAATAATAATCCTACCTACAAAATTGGTATATAATAATTCTACATTTTAACTTGTTGGCTCTGAACGAACTTCTGTTAACAAAAGTTAACAGACGTTAGGTTTTTGATGATGTGGCTATTGGGTGATGACTAAGCATATCTTATGTGGAAATATGCACTACCTCCCTTATATAAAATCTGACTTACCTTTATAACCCTAAAAATTTCAATATCGAACGTTTCATTTCACCTTCATTTCAACGAGCGATCTTCACCTCCTCTCAGGTAATAATCTCTCCATTAACGAGTTCCATCATTATCGTTTTCTAAGGTAATGTCGATCATCTCGTTCTATCCTTTTTCAGGGTGTAATGGCAGCTCGTGACAGTATCATGGTACAGCTATGGCATGGAGGTATGTTCAACAAAAGGTCAAAAAAAAATAAGTTATGTTACCATATGTATGTTGTTGCTGGTTTCTTGGGTAGGGAGGCTGAGGAATTTGTTCATGAAAGCTATAAAAAGGAGATGTACCTCAAAGCTTATGACTACACAATACCTCCCTTACCATCAGAGAAATACTGGCCTATAGTTGACCTTCCATTGGACCCCCCACCTGTTAAAATAAGCCCAGGAAGACCAAAGAAGAATAGGAAAAAGTATCCACATGAAAATCCAAAGAAACCAAGGAAGCTGACCAGGCATGGCATGACAATGGGTTGCAGTGGTTGTGGGAGCAAGGAACATAACAAAAGGAGATGTCCAAAAAAGGGTAAGGTAGTTAGTGAACCAAAAAGGGCAAGGGGGAGGGGAAGGGGTAGGCCTAGGAAAGATGCGGCTGGTGAGGTCAGTACTCCTGTTGATATTGTTGGAACAAAAAGAGGCACGGATAGGGGAAGGCCAAGGAAAATAACACCAACAAGTGAGCATTCTACTCAGCAATCTACTCTGTCCACTCAGCAGCCTAGTCAAGGAGTTGTTCACCTTGCACGATATGAATGTTTTGATGATGTGATGTTAAACACATGGATGTTTTGTTGGTGGAATGCCTCCTTTAATTTCAGTTTGTAATGTTTAAACAAATGGATGTTTGTAACGTTTTGGATGTTTAATGGAATGGTATAATTAGTTTGGTCAATTAACATGTACATTTGGTCAATATGGTCATATAGAATGTATTTGGTAAATTAACCTGTATATTTGGTCATATTGCATTATTTAGTCAGACTTGGTTGTGGTCAAACCTGCATAAATTGGGTATTACTGCATACATGTTTATGTCCTTCATAACCATCACCATTCAATACATTTCAAAAAACACTTTATAACCATTACCATTCAATACATTTCAAAGAACATTACATAACATTACATTTCAAAAGACACTTCATAACCATTACCATTACGCTTACATTTCAAAAGACATATTCAGTTCCCTAATTGTGATACACTTCAATGACCAAAGATGCATTTAAAACAAACAAACAACAGAACTAATACTATAACACAAGGCCTAGCAGGGCATTTTGACACTTTCAACTTGTGTTTCAGTTTTTGTTTTCTTCTTCCAACATCAACTTCTCCATTTCCAAATTCGAAAGATTCATCTCCAATGCTTCATTCTTTTGGATTATGTGCCTGTTTATTTGACTGATGTTCACCACACATGATAGTGTTTCATCCACCTGTTCCTTCCAGATGAAAAATTTACAATCCTCTCTCTATGAGGATGGTTTAATACAATTAATTAATAATGTTGTCAGTTGCTAGAATTGAAAAATTGAAGAAAGAATTACTAAACTTACAGGCCAAAGTGGACACCCATAAAACTCATGTCCTGCTCTAGAACTATGAGGCCCTGCAACCTTCTTGACAGCCAGCCGGTAATGATGGCAGTACACATTGCCTTCCAAATCAACACTAAAAATCCTAGGTTTATGCGATTGAGATGTGTTTGAAGAATATGAAGAAGGCATCTTGTTTGAATCGGAAGTTCTAGGGTTTATGTGATTGCCTGATCGAAGAAGCTGATTTATAAGGGTTGGGGTTAAAATGGTAATTTCAAGAGGAGGTAGTGTTATTTCCACATAAGCTATGCTTAGTCATCACCCAATAGCCACATCATCAAAAACATATCCTCTGTTAAGAGAAGTTCGTTCAGAGCCAACAAGTTAAAATGTAGGATTATTATATACCAATTCTGTAGGTAGGATTATTATTTACCAACTAGTTAAAAGTTGGTTTATTAAAAACCAATTTTCCATAATTTTATTTCTTGTCTTATTTATTTATGTCAAATTATCATTAACCTCGTTTAATACATGATTCTATAACCTAGTATAATATAATATTAACAAAACAAAAAAAAAAATTAACTTTCTTTCTAATCTTATTTATATGTGGTTAATAATCATTAAGCTCGTGTAAGACACGAGTCGATAACTTATCTAAACATAAATACAATTAGATTATATTTGAAGTAAGAGTCATTTTTGAGAACGTAATTTTATTAGACATTTGGTAATAGATATTGATTTTAGGAATATAAATATTAAATATTCTACGTAGCATATTTTATAACATGTTTTTTTACAAATATAATGAATTTTTATATTTTTTAGAGTTAATTACACAGATAGTTCTAATGGTTTATTGAAAAAGTAACATATTTTAGTACTAACAGAAAGTTATATAAGGTATTTTAGTCATTTTATGATAATTTAACAGAAAAACTAACGGAAGTTAGCTTTAATACTCAAAGGTGTTACAAAATTGAAACCATAAAACTTGAACCTGTTAAAAAAATAAGTTAGTACTCAAAGGCGTTACTTTCAATAAACCATAAAGACTATCTTTGTAATTAACTATGATATGTATTATATGTAACTAATTATAAAAATATCTTAAATAAAATAGTTAGGCAACTAATAAATAAAAAACAAATCTAATCCGAGTTGAGCTCGAACTTTAAATATAAAGCTCTAAACGAGCTGAGTTTATACGAGCTTAGGCTTGGCTTGTTTATATAATGTGAAATACGTAGTTCTATTTTTTTATTATATTTCCTATATCACATTTACATTGACTATAAACATCTACTACAAACAATAACCACTATACTCAATCTAGTAAGATCTCATCAATAACAATACTATTGATAGGGTTCGGGGGTAAGGTGACATACTATACTTTTATCTTATAGAAAATAGATTTTACTTGTGAAACCCAGCTCTAAAACCACGAGAACAAGACTTTTGGCCTTTTAGTTCATGGTTACATGTAACAAAAATTGTCTTATGGCTATAGGAATCATTTTACTACGCACATAATAGAGAAGTACATGTATTTAGGAAAAGGAGACAACATTATTACACTTTCACCATATTATGAATTATCTAGTGTGACATTATTGCTATGAAATAACATTCCATGTTACTTAAAGGCATGCCTCGTAAATGACCTTTTGAAAGTGAAACCATCCAATTCTGCATTGCTGGAATAAATGGTGCCCGATTAAGGTAATTTTTTTGACATGGAGACTGTTTCTTAATCGACTACCGACTAAGGAGGCGCTATTGAGGAGAAACTTTCAAATTCAAAGCTCGGAATGTGTTCTGTGTGAAGAAGTTGTGAAGTCCGGTGACCATTTGTTTGCGGCTTGTAGGTGTACACAACAAATATGGGAAGAATTATTCAGGTGGTGCAGAATTAATACTCCATTTTTCTTTAGCGCGAGGGACGTACTTGAATTCCACAAACATTGCCGAGGCTCTAGAAGGTGGCAAAAGATAGTGTACTCGGTAGTTCAGACGGCCATTTGGTGCATATGGCGTATGCGTAACGATGCGGTTTTCAATAATAAAAGGGCGGCTGTGAAGAATGTCGTAGAAGAGATCAAAGTTTTAAGTTTTTTATGGTTGAAACATCGAGCAAAGGCGGTGTCACTCACATGGGAGGATTGGTGTAGGTTTGATTTAATTTGTATGAAGGTGTAATCTTTTGGTGATGTAATTTTGGGTTAACTATTGTTAACCTTTTGAGTAATATAATATATCTTTTGTTGGCCGTTCAAAAAAAAAAAAAAAAAAAAAAAACTTAAAGGCATGCCTCGTAAATGACCTTTTGAAAGTGAAACCATCCAATTCAGCTTACAAGAACTAAAAGGTGACTAAAATTAATGACAACCATCTTTTACAAGCATATAAAGTTTTAGCATGAAAAACAATAGGCACACACACATAGGATTAGATATAGAAATTTCAACCCACTAAGGGGAGGGGGTGGTTATCACTTGCAAAAATTCCATCACTCACAACATCCAATCAAGTTCCGTTATGTCATCAACCATTTTTCCATCACTCATAGCTTTTTATAGTGGCAATGGTCATCACTCACAACACCCAACAATAAACCCTCACACCCCCTAACATCCAATTATCACATAAGAAGCCATAACGCGTGAAATATATCACGGAAAAATTCCATCACTCGTTATAGATGATGGTGGCGGTGGTATGTTGCTATCCATCACTCGTTGAACTTCTCCATCACGGACAAAAAGTGTCCCACCCCCAGTCCCCTAATAGTAAACTAGAATTGATGCCTCGCGTTGTGATGGGGTTAACAATAAACTTAATAATTGAAACAAAACAAACAATTAACGATATATATATTAACATCGAGTGTATACAAAATTTTCACAAAATTTACAATCCATGTGCTATAATACTAATATATCTAACCCTAATATTTTTTTTCAACAATGTTAGGCTTAACATAACACGCGTAAAGCATGTAGATAGCGATTTGTAATTCCGTTTGTTTTTCGCGTATTTTGCTAACCCTTTCGGTTAGTTCATTAAGCTTCTCGTTGATGCACCTATTGAAATCAACAACATCTATAGGATGAGTCATTAGCCGTTGGAAAACGTCCATGTCATCGTTAGGTATAGACACTCTAATCACGAAGTTTACATATTAATTATGGTTTACTTCAAATATACAACAACAATAATTAAAGAACTTAAAGTTATTACGAATTGAAAAAATAAGGCTCGAACACATCATGCAAGCGATACACTTTTTTGATGTCTTGTCGGTCAAGATGACCATAACAACAATTGATTTGTTATTACCAAGTAGGTCGTAACCTAAACATAATTAACAAACTACAAAAAAATATATGTAAACAAGGACTCAAAGTACTTAAGCTTAACTTAAAAACGCTTAACAAAGAAGCATTTTTTTATTTGGCTCAGAAACCTGGTATACACGATTGCTTATTTAGCCTTTAGAGTTTTGTATAACTAGATTTTAAACATCATCACCTATTCAAAGTCCAAACACCAATGTAATATACGACAATCAAAAGCCCAACTCACTGTTAATGTGTGTGTGTGTTATCAGTTAGTAAGTCAAGGGCATAGAAACTTTACGAATTAGATTGTGAAACAAAGGAATCGCAAGGTGGTGGTTCATTCACTTGGAGTTACTTTCTTCCAAATATTTTTTTATTTGTTTATGTTGTTTTAATAATATATCATTGACCTTATTCACCAGGTTATCCAGATTGCATTTATTTGAATTATTCCAAACATTTTTTTATTTGTTTATGTTGTTTTAATAATATATCATTGACCTTATTCACCAGGTTATCCAGATTGCATTTATTTGAATTAAGTTATCTTTTTAATTCAGCATGCAGACTCTCGGCTCTATTTGTCGTAGTTTGGTGAAAGTTGATCGTTTAATTGGTCCATGCAAATACAAATTTCGTTCGAGATGTCTTTAACCAGTTATCCTACATGTAAACAAAAACATCTGAAAATATAAAACATAATCAAATTATGTATCTATTTAAATGAATGTGTAAACTTAAAACAAAACTTATGTTCATGTTGGTCTCTGACAATGTGTCTATGAAGGTTGGAGAAGTTATACTTGTATAATGCCTTGTTCAGAGAATTACATACTGTCGACTATGCACGAGTAAAGTCCTCCCATTTCGATTGAGTAAAGGAATTCTTGCAATATTTTACCTATATTCTATAAAATGTGGAATCTACAAAGATATTTGTGTGCGCTCGGGAATATTTGTGACACGCGTTTATCAGGGCTTGGACTTTGTCCGTAAGAATTACTCGTGACTCCATACATTAGCGCAACATAGACCCGATCCTCTCCAAAACCCATATGTACGTTACTTCCTGCTCGTTTGAAATAAATGCATGCACAACACAAAAGGTCTGGTTTGTCAACGCCATACCCACAACTTGCAAAATGGAAGATTGTACATGTTAGTTTTATAGGTCGCGTTAATCATCAGCAAATGCGGGAATGCCTGCCACATTTCCAATGACAACTTACGACAAAAAAATTATTCTCAGCGGCGTTGGTGGATGGATCCTTTTACGTGTAATAACTTATTTGTTTCTCCTGGAGGATTTGTTCCGATCTCTGCATGAGAGACGTTTTTTATTGAACTCTAGAGCCCTAATCTTTTAACGAGCGTTGTGTATGTCCTTCGGAATAGACTTGTTTTCAGGTAACTGTTCGATTATGGCTTTCCAGATTTTGCAGGGCTCTATGTCTTGATATGTCAGCTCTTGATCTAAACTCATTACGAGTGAGTCCCCTGGCATACGCGTGACCCTCCAGATGTTGAGAAGGGTCATGGTTATATTTCGTGTTATGATTCTTGTTTGGCTTATCTATCAGCTAAGCGCCACGCCTTTCATCGAGAAACCCTATCACCAAAAAAGTACATCCATATTTTTTGTTGCCGGTTTTCCTAACCATGGTCTTACTCTCATGCTCGCCGCTACGACAGCATTGGAGCCATGTCCTATGTTTCTTAGACCATCTAGTAACAATAACCTAACCGTTATCTAAACTCGTTTGTTATACGCAAACTTCCAACTCATCGCGGGACATAAAATCTTAAGCAACATAAATGAGAAAGATATACAACATTTTCAATTATATTTTAACAAAATATATAACATTCATACCTGATCATTTTCGTACGAAACTTCCGGGTAAATGGTTTGCTCGTCAACCAATGACTTATAGGATCTTAAGATTCAACAACCGAATATGGGTTCATAGTTTTGACGGACTATAAGATTTGATAATATAGGAAGACTGTTATTCTAAATGCACAGGACACCTTAGTATAGGTTAGACATATAAGGATTTAAGAAGTGATTATTGGTGTTCGGAAATGAAAAGATCTATAGCAAGGCTGAGGCATGTAAAAAACCCTCACCTGCATTGGAGTCAATGTAGAGCTTCCGTAGCCGCCATGTGGCTACCTACAACAACCTGAAATTGCATAATGGTAATAGGAGAAAGTAACAATGGGTTTTGTTAATAAACTCCCAAGATTGAGACTTGGACACAATGTTATGTAGATGATAGTAGATAGGTTTACCAAATCAACAGGGCCGTCTCTGACGTGATGTCGTGGTCACAATCAAATTTAATCCAATTACTACTAAATAGATAGTGGCAAGTGGGTATCGAACACAGGGAGTTTGTGGAATATGTGTTGTTTGAAGATTTATCTAAGTTAACTAAAATTAAACTAAATACAAGTAAAGCAATTATCAATAGTTGATTTGAGTGAATTGGTTTCAAAACTAAAATTACTATTATGATTGCAAAATGAGAATTGAGGTTGTAAACAATTTAGAGACAAATGACTATCTTGAGTTTCCGGTTTGCTTTGACTTTTGTGCTAACATTCAACTAGAAAGAACTACATAGACATAGTTCGTGTATGACCAATTGCAGTGATTAAAGGGAACTAAGTACTCAGATTCCTAGAATGTGAGGTTGTTACCCGATGGGTCAATTAACCCTTGCCCAAGCCTAACTATACCCATGATATCTCGATTGCCAACGGCACCAAGAACGTATGGTTTCTAATTAGTTTAGCATAAAAATCAATACTTTACTAACAATGAATCATGCACCATAACAAACAATTCAAAGAGAAAGGAGTTGTTATTCTAGAAATATAAAATAAAAGCACAAGTCTTACACAACCTTCAACCCAAGATAATCATAGAATGTTTAGCCACACATGGCTTGAAGTGACATCATAATGCAAAAATAGAAGGTAATGTTGTTCAACAAGATCACCAACAAAACTAGATGAAAGATAGATGATAAGATATGTTTTTCACTTCCAAGTGCCTCAAATATACTCCCCCAACTCGTCCCCCATCTTCCGTAACCGGATACCCATGATAAGATCCCATAAATCCTCATGAAATGGCCAATAAATGTGTAAGTTACATTTTGAGATCAGTCGGAGGCGTAACCTACGGCTCCCAGCCGTAGGTTACGGCTGTCAGCAGCTCCAAGGTCAACATAGGGTGCCGTAACCTACGGCTGAGGGCCGTAGGTTACGGCTCTGAATGTTCTTTACGGCATGAACCTTCTGTTTTACGGCAGTGCACTTGTGGATCATTGATGGCCGTAACCTACGGCCCCTAGCCGTAGGTTACGGCGCTGAGTGGGCTTTTTCCTTCGTTTCTCCCTCAAAACTTGTTTTCTTTATCTCTTAATGATGCCATCTTCCCACATCCATCCAAGCTTCCTAAATCCTGCACTTTGAGCGCCTTAACACCTGCAACATCAAATCTCTCGTAGTTACTAAGTTCAAACAATAAACCGAATAAAGTATGAGATGTATGCATTTTTAGCTTGTTTAAGGGTTGTCCTACGGACCACCCGTCACATCCCCACACTTACCCGTTGCTTGTCCCAAGCAACCCATTTAAAACTATTCATAACCATAAGCGATCAACATGCAAACCAAGCTAAAATGTGCCGACCTTTTACTAACCTTCAATCGTACCACAAGACACACCCCTCACAAAAACTCTCGGTGACAAGAAAAATTAGCATGTTATGCTAAACCACTCAATGCATGTATGTGTGTGCGACAATAAGCTTGTATGAGAATCAAGTTTCCTCCTAACAAATATCTAGCATGCTTATGAATCAAGAAGGACTTACGGGTTGTAACGGGGCTGGGTGCAAGGGTAGGAAAATGGTGGAATACATATGAAAGAGCTAATTGATTTGACCCGATTTTATTTCCCCTACTAAACAACGCAAACAACTATATACAAAACATCATCAACTTCTAACTATCATTGAAACTAAACACTTTTTCTCTTTTTTTTCATATTTTTCTCTTTTTCTCTTTCTCTCTCTCTTTTTTTTTCATAACACATCAAACTCAACAATATATACAAGAACATCAATACTACATACTAAATCTCCTAAACCTGGTCATCTCAAAAGGTAAAATTTTGTAGGAAGTAGGTTTGGGTCACAACCGAATGGTATAAGGCTCAAACATGGCTTTCTAAAGATCAAACCCCCACCCCTCACAATACCAAGCTCATATATGTAATGTATGAGGTCCAACCCACCAATCCTGCACTCTCACACATCTAGATGAGGCTTCCTAAAAGTCCCCTATCATTTCCAAAAGCATGCTAACTCTAGGATTTAACAAGTATTCACACACAAGTTCTATTAACACACTACACACACCGCCACTCAAACAAAGAAATATCAATAACACTCATATGTGGCTCAATTCTCACCAAGAAAAGACTAGGAATGGGTGTCGGTGTGTCAAATGGAACAATATCAAGTGTTCAAATTTCGAAAATTTTTCGCTTGATTTCACAATTTTTAAAATTCTCAAAAATTTTCCCCCATCCCCACACTTGGGATACATTGTCCCAATGTATGATTTTGAGGGGAAGATCGTTTTTACCCAAAAACATTAGCTTTCGCTAATACTCTCAAATCCCAAATTTCTTTTTGTATTATTTTTGTATTATTTTTTTTATTATTATTTTTTTAAACACACCACCAACTAGCCCAACCCCAAAACATAACATCAAACTAATACACCCCCAAACCTCCCAACCATAAACAAAAGCAAACAACTAACTACCAAAATTTCAAAGCTAAAGAACATAACAAGACTAAGGAAAGAGTACATTGACCTGGTGAAGTTTGACACAACCGATGTTGTAGACAATCCGACTTCCTATCACCACCTTCACACAAATATCCGTACATCTTCCCCACACTTGAATGTCGCCATGGCCCTAAAACGTAGAAAGATAAAAACAGCAAGATCAATATAAAACCCCGGGTTGCCTCCCGAGCAGCGCTAAGTTTCGAGTCTTCAGCCAGACCATGCCACCCCTATTTATGGTGGCTCAAAGAATCGGCTCCTGCCATCTCCATCACTTCCTTGTGCCATTGAGCAAAATGCATCCATCTTGTTTTGACTCGGTGGGTAATCAAATACGCTCTTGCTTGAACCCATATGCTTTTCTTCACGATCCGGTGGGTGATTTCTTCTCATTCTTTGGAACACCTTTTTTATACAATCACTAGACTCACCACCCTTCCCCTCAATGGATTCATAACTAATAACTTTAGTTTGAACATCAAAGGACAACTTACGCTTCTTTTCGGTCATGGTAATAATCCCATCTCTACAATTAATTTGAGCATTTGCTGTGTATAGAAACGGTCTACCTAAGATTACCCTTTGTTGTGCTGCCATTTTGGTAGAAGCATAGTCTAGAACTAGAAAATCCACCGGGTATTCGAAATCTCCCAAACGAATCATAACACTCTTAACTATTCCCCGTGGACGCCTCCAACTCTCATCCGCCAAGCTCACAATGGTGTCTACATCTTCAAGTGGACCGAAATCGTACATGTCATATAGCTCACCCGGTAACACACTCATGCTCGCCCCATAATCCAACAATGCATGAGGAATTTTTAGTTTCCCCACTCGGATAGGCACGATTGGCGCTCCATACTCTTTTTCATTCTCGATTTCGGCATCTTTTTCCAAACCTGCATTCACTTGATATGAAGAAGTTAGCAATGTTTCATTAAATTTAGTACTAGGAACGGTGCTTACCACATTGATATTAACACTTTTAATGTTTTTGGGATTTATCACCGTGTCACTTGGTAACTGGCCTTTTGCTTTCTTCAATATCGCCACTTCACTTGCAAGTTGACCCATTTGGGTGGTCAAAGTTTGAATCGCTTTATCACGGGCCTCGTCCTTTTGCATCCGAACCTCATCACGTTGATTCATTCGTTGCATTTCAACTTGCATCGCCTTCAACATTTCCATTACTTCGTTTCCACCCGAAGAGCTTTGACCCGTTTGATATTACCTTTGAAATCCTTGGTTTCCTTGGAAATTCGGGTTAACTTGATTTGAAGGGTTCCCATACCGAAAGTTTGGGTGGTTCCTCAACCCGGGGTGGTAAGTGTTAGAATTCATATTGTTGTAATTTCTACCACCCCCTCCTTGACCTTGCACAACATGAACCTCTTCGTATTGCCCATCCACCATTCCTTGGCAATTTTCAGCCGCATGACCTATTTCATTACACAATGCACAAACATCATAAATTTGATTAGTAGTTTGAACATTACCATCGTCAACTGCATGAACTTGCGATCTCGTGACAGCCGGTCGTGCTCTCCTTGATGCTTGAGCTTTCCTCTTTGAGGTAATGGCCATTTGTTCCAAGAACTCCCAATCCTCATCTTCATAATTTGTGCCAAAAGTCCCATTTGTGATGGACATTAGATCACGTGCATCCTCGGCACACAACCCTTCATGAAAGGCGTTCATCAACTCCCAAAGCTCAATCCCATGGTGTGGACAATTTTTAATCATCGTGTTTAAGCGCTCGAAGGCTTCATGGAACATTTCGCCTTGTTGTTGTTGGAAACTTCTCAACCCTTTCCTAGCATCATTGGTCTTTTGGGCGGTATAAAATTCGTCTAAGAAAGTTTGTTGCATTTCCCCCCAAGTGTAAATAGATGCTGAAGGCAAAGTGTAAAACCACTTCTTTGCCTTATCTTCCAAAGAGAATTGAAACAAAACCAGCTTTACATCATCAGCCGAAAAACCTTGACTCCCAAGAGTGTTGCAAATTGAGTCATAGGCCTCTAAATGAAAATAAGGCTCTTCTATTGCTAGACCTTTATACTTTGGCAAACTTTGTAACGAGTTGGTTCGAACTTTGAATGTCCTCCCTTGGTCATTGTGAGGAATAACTACCGGTGAAGGATTATGAGTAGTCACTGGCCTGAAATGCGCTTCAATACCTCTTGCATGATCTCTAAGATGCCTTCTTGGTACACCCACATGACCCCTTGGACGCATAGGACCCATTGGTCTTGGCATACGCCCTTGTGGTGCCAATGGTTGTTGAAATTGTTGTTGCGGCATCGGTGGGTGTTGAATAGGCCTTTGAAATTGTTGTTGAACATTCGGCGGACGAACTTGTTGCAATGGTATGGGACGTTGCATTTGTGGCCCTTGTGGCCTCGGCCTCACATGTTGAGGTATGAGTTGTTGTTGTTGCACTCCACCAACATTTGGAATCGCTTGCATTTGGCCTTGCATATAACCGTATTCCCCTTGATCTCCATCACCCCCGTAAGCATACCCGTCTTCATCAAAACCCTCAAACTCCTCATATCCTTCATCATACCCATCTCCTTGGATTCCCGAAGATTGCCCAAATGGAAGCGTCGAGTAATGAAAACCCGACTGGCTTGACAGTCGAAACGGTGTAGCATGGACAATGGTTGAAATTGGTGCTATGGTATGACTTGAATATGACGGACCTGCACCCGGAAAGAAGTGGGATAATGGCGGTATAGTAGTGGAAGGATTAAAGGTAATGGTTGGTTCTTCTTGGGTAGTAATGGGTTGTGTGGTGTTGGTTGGTGTAACCTTTTGGATTATAATGGGTTCGGTAGTGTTTGGTGGAATGGTGGTATTTGGTGAAGGTTGAGTGGTTGTTGGTACAAATGGTTGAGCAGGTTCACCCGTAGTGGGTGGCGGTGGATCTCTATCCATGTATCGAAGTGGTGTAATAGGTGTAATTGGCGTTGTTGGTGAACCACTGATTGTATTTTCTCTTAATAAAATCATGTTTGCTCGCAAAGTTCGCTCAATTTCTGGATCAAACACTAGTGGTGAAAGGTTGTGAGAGCTTCTAGTACGCATGCACCTGTAAATACCTGCACACTAACACACCCCGCGTAAACCAGAAAAATAACAAACTTAAAAAAAAGCAAAAATAACACACGTTGCGCACTACTCCCCGGCAACGGCGCCAAAATTTGACGTGATGTCGTGGTCACAATCAAATTTAATCCAATTACTACTAAATAGATAGTGGCAAGTGGGTATCGAACACAGGGAGTTTGTGGAATATGTGTTATTTGAAGATTTATCTAAGTTAACTAAAATTAAACGAAATACAAGTAAAGCAATTATCAAGAGTTGATTTGAGTGAATTGGTTTCAAAACTAAAATTACTATTATGATTGCAAAATGAGAATTGAGGTTGTAAACAATTTAGAGACAAATGACTATCTTGAGTTTCCGGTTTGCTTCGACTTTTGTGCTAACATTCAACTAGAAAGAACTACATAGACATAGTTCGTGTATGACCAATTGCAGTGATGAAAGGGAACTAAGTACTCAGATTCCTAGAACGTGAGGTTGTTACCCGATGATCAATTAACCCTTACCCAAGCCTAACTATACCCATGATATCTCGATTGCCAACGGCACCAAGAACGTATGGTTTCTAATTAGTTTAGCATAAAAATCAATACTTTACTAACAATGAATCATGCACCATAACAAACAATTCAAAGAGAAAGGAGTTGTTATTCTAGAAATATAAAATAAAAGCACAAGTCTTACACAACCTTCAACCCAAGATAATCATAGAATGTTTAGCCACACATGGCTTGAAGTGACATCGTAATGCAAAAATAGAAGGTAATGTTGTTCAACATGATCACCAACAAAACTAGATGAAAGATAGATGATAAGATATGTTTTTCACTTCCAAGTGCCTCAAATATACTCCCCCAACTCGTCCCCCATCTTCCGTAACCGAATACCCATGATAAGATCCCATAAATCCTCATGAAATGGCCAATAAATGTGTAAGTTACATTTTGAGATCAGTCGGAGGCGTAACCTACGGCTCCCAGCCGTAGGTTACGGCTGTCAGCAGCTCCAAGGTCAACATAGGGTGCCGTAACCTACGGCTGAGGGCCATAGGTTACGGCTCTGAATGTTCTTTACGGCATGAACCTTCTGTTTTACGGCAGTGCACTTGTGGATCATTGATTAGCCGTAGGTTACGGCGCTGAGTGGGCTTTTTCCTTTGTTTCTCCCTCAAAACTTGTTTTCTTCATCTCTTAATGATGCCATCTTCCCACATCCATCCAAGCTTCCTAAATCCTGCACTTTGAGCGCCTTAACACCTGCAACATCAAATCTCTCGTAGTTACTAAGTTCAAACAATAAACCGAATAAAGTATGAGATGTATGTATTTTTAGCTTGTTTAAGGGTTGTCCTACGGACCGCCCGTCAGTCTCCGAGAATGATAAAAAAAAATTTGGGCCCCGAGCGAAACAAAAAAAATGGTATAATATAAACTCATCAAATATATATCATGACCTCAAGATTATAACCCAAAATATTAACTAATTAATCATATAATCATCTTGTTAACAAGATCGAAGAGTCAATTAATTAAGTGAATTGATAGTTTAAAACATTTTAGAAAATAAAAAATGCATGGGAATTGTTTAGGAAATAAAAATGTAAAGGAAGGGTATAGAACTCATGACCTTGGTTTTCAAATTTGAGTATCTTAACCATTGAACTAGCTTCATTTTTGTTACTAAAGTCATTTATTAAACATTAAAGATAACAATGCTCATTTAAAAATTTTGACCCTAAATTTTTGTTGGGCCCTATAAATCTTTTGGGCCTTGGCGTCTGCCCGGGCTGGCCAGCCCACAAAGCCGGGCCTGCAAATCAACATACTTTCTACCTATTCGCAAGGACTTTAAATATAGAAAGGTTTTGTCAAAAGTCTATATTAACGAAATTAGTCTCGTGACATAGTGTGCATATCTTGATCATATCCAACAAAGATATTCGTTTCACCTCAAGATTTTGGCAAAGTTTCTTGAAAGATCTGGGTCTCGAATAAAATTGAGCATTACATACCACCCTTATGCTGACAGGCAAAGTGAACAAACTATCCGAACATTAGAAGATATGCTTCATCCATGCATAATCGACTTTGGTAGTAGTTGGGACATCTATCTACCATTGATCGAATCCTCATAAGATAATAGTTACCACATTAGCATAAAAGGAGCACCCCATGAAATGTTATGTTGGAGGAATTGTAGGACTACTATCTGTTAGACTGAAGTAGGCAAAAGTCAGTAACGTGGGACTAAGATTATCCAACAAGTAACTGACAATATAAAGCATATTAAAGAAAGCATGAAAAGTTCTCATGACCAACAAAAAAGTTATGGAAATAGAAAATGCAAGCTCTTAGAATGTCAAGTAGGTAAGAAGTGACACTCGAAACATCGCCTTTAAAAGGAACAATATGATTCGAATGCTCGAAGACATGCTAAAGGCATGTATTATAGACTTTATTGGTAATTGAGATTTCTATTTGTCACTCGTAGAATTATTCATACAATAGTAGCTATCGTGTTTAGCGGACGTGACTACTTCTGTATCTTTACTCTTTAGTGGATATAGAGGTCAATAAGAACTAAAATCCGCCGAGCAACATATAAAGGTGTACATACAAAAATAAATCAATTATGCCACAAGATGATAAAACAAGTGTTAATATAATGGAAACGTAGGAAATGATCAGATGATACATAGAAAAGTGAAAACGAAATCAAGAAATCATTTCTTCAATTATTCACGGTATGACAGGTTTCAAGGGCGAAACCTAATTTAAGGGGGGTAGAGTTGTAACACCTTGTTTTGTGGACACAAATAAAATATATAAAATTTGTATTTCATATATTGTCGAACGATTAAGTAACAAGTAAACTGGTTATTTGAAATATGTATTATTTAGACGAGTATTTAGTATTATAAGAGCCCGTATAATAATAATAATATTTTGACCCTACCCTGTTTCTAATGAAATTAGGTCAAAACGTAGAGAAAAATAAGCTCGTCCTACTATCGTATTTAAAATTTTATAAAATATTATAATTTAAAAGTTATACGAGAAAAACGATTGAAGTAGTTGAATTAGTTATTGATTATAATATATATATATATATATATATATATATATATATATATATATATATATATATATATATATATATATATATATATATATATATATATATATATATATATATATATATATATGGTAGGGATCCTAAGAGAAGTCCACCCTATTTGAGAAACTTGAGAAGCAATCTGGACCACACATTTTCCTTAAGCAAAAAATGCAAAAAAAAAAAAGGTGAAAAAAATGCAAATTTTTTTTTTTTTAGGAAAAATCGTAGCTTTTTCTTTAAGGATTAAATTTTTTATTTTTTAATTTTTTTTTTGGGATTTATACATATGTGTATATTGTTAATCTTTTAACTATACATATATGTATATTGACAATTATACATATATGTATATACATGTTTAAAATTGAAAAAATATGTGTTATAAATCCTAAAACTTATACCATAAATACTAAAGCTAAACCTTAATGCTAAACTCTAAACCCTAAAGCTAAACCCTAATTCTAAACCCTAATGCTAAACCCTAAAGCTAAACCCTAATTCTAAACCCTAAAGCTAAACCCTAATGCTAAACCCTAAAGCTAAAACTAAACCCTAAAGCTAAACCCTTAATGCTAAACCCTGATGCAAACCCTAAAGTTAAAGCTAAACCCTAATGCTAAACCCAAAAGCTAAACCCTAATGCTAAACCCTAAATACTATTACTAAACCCTAATGCTAAACCCTAAAGTTAAACCCTAAACCATAAAGCTAAACCCTAAACCCTAATGCTAAACCCTAAATACTAATGCTAAACCCTAAATAACACTTATTTTTCAATTTTAAACATGTATATACATATATGTATAATTGACAATATACATATATGTATAGTTAAAAAGATTAACAATATACACATGTGTATAAATCCCAAAAAAAAATTAAAAAAATTAAATTAAATTCTTAAAGAAAAACCTGCGATTTTTCCAAAACAAAAAAAAATTGCATTTTTTTACGTTTTTTTTGCATTTTTTTGCTTAAGGAAAATGTGTGGTCCAGAATGCTTCTCAAGTTTCTCAAATAGCCTACTACTTCTCACATGATCCTTATCCTATATATACATATATACATATATATATATATATATATATATATATATATATATATATATATATATATATATATATAGGACAAAGATCCGTTAGGAACCACCCTTTATTGCGAGAACCGCGAGAACCAGTGTGAACACAAACAGTAATAGCTAAAAAAATCTAAAAAACACCCAAAAAATTTTTTTTTATTTTTTTACTATTTTTTATATAAAAATCGCTACTTTTAGTATCAAAAAAAAAAAAATTTTTTTTTTTTTAAATTTTTTTTTTTTTAAATTTTTTTTTTTTTTTTAAAAAAAAAAATTTTTTTTTTTGGCTACAAAAAGTAGCGATTTGAACATAAAAAATAGTAAAAAAATAAAAAAAAAATTTTTAGATTTTTTTTTGATTTTTTTAGATTTTTTAGGTTTTTTGGGGGTTTAGTTTTTAGCATTTTAGCTTGGGGGGGGGGGGGGTTAGGTTTTTTTTAGGTTTTTTGAGGGTTTTAGTTTTTAGCATTTAGCTTGGGGGGGGGGTTAGGTTTTTTTTTGGGGGGGGGGGGGGTGGGGGGTTTAGGTTTTTGGGGGGTGGGGGGGTGGGGGTTAGGTTTTTTTTAGGTTTTTGAGGGTTTTAGTTTTTAGCATTTAGCTTGGGGGGGGGGGGTTAGGTTTTTTGGGGGGGGGTTAGGTTTTTTTTTTGTGGGGGGGGGGGGGGTGGGGGTTTAGGTTTTTGGGGGTGGGGGGGTGGGGTTAGGTTTTTTTTAGGGTTTTTTTAGGTTTTTTTAGGTTTTTTTAGCTATTTTAGCTTGTGTTCACATTGGTTCTCGCGGTTCTCGCAATAAAGGTGGTTCTCGCATGAACCTTACCCTATATATATATATATATATATATAACAATACATACCATTCAACAATCCTTTAGCAAGTAAGTTGCCATGGAGCACATCTTTAATCCCACATCGACCAAACTGAGAAAGTATGAGCTCAGTCACTTCTATAAATAGAGCCTTTACAATACCATATATATACCAAATTTTATGGGAATGCTCTAGTATAAGAGAATTCCTAGCCTACAATACCTCGTTGGGTGTTGTTAATAGTTATTTTGGAGCACGAGTAAAGAGAATCTACATCAACTTGTCGTAGATAGTTTTAAGGTATGTTCTTGTTTAAGTTTATGTTTAGGTTCTTAGTAGTATTATTAGTATTATTCTTTTAGGTATTAGGGTTATTGTTAGAGGCAGGTATTGGGTAGCCTAACCTTAGTTAGGCATGGGCTGATCAACTATGCTTAAACAAGGTAGCGTTAACCAATATCTAACCGTGATAATAACAGGTTAGATGCACCATAACCTAACCTAGGATTGCTTATGATGTATCAGGACCCAAAGATATTGTTTGATTATGCTAGGAAATGTTCTGATTGTATTAGTATTTGTTACCAGATTTTGCTAGCAACCCCACTAATTGTTGACTAGTTTATTTGTTCATGCATAGTATCTAGGAGACATTTTACATTGACGATCAAGAATAGGTATCCTCTGCCAAGGATTGATGATCTGTTCGACCAACTTCAAGGTTCAAGCTTCTATTTGTGACAACCCGAGTTTCCAAGGTTTCTACTCAACTTAATACTCGATCACAAAGCATTGGTTATATACGTGACGTGCATTATAAGTGTCTATGTGTTATGTATGTGTATTGTATTAAAAAGTGATTGTGGGCTGATTACTTGGACCTTGTTACTTAACTCATGGGCTGGCTAGGGATATCATCCACACGTACACACACTTTATGCATTATAGTAGTAGTTGGGCCATCATTCACAAAAATAGTGGTTGGGCCGAGTAGAAGTCCAAGTGGGCGATTGTTTTGATTAGGGGGCCGGTTACCATACATTATATTCACGCACAAAAGGATTACATGACTTGTTAGTATACATAAACTAAAAACCCTAAACTCTCTAATAGTTGTGCGACGGCAGTGAACAAACCCCCTTCGAAACATCACCCTTTTGGATCAAGCTTGTGGTTAGTATATTGTACTCGCAATGAATCTTGTTCATTTAATCTTGTTTATATGTATGCCTGATTGACATGGGGTGTTTATACGTGATATATGACAATCATATTAAGGTTAATAATCATGATAAATGTGTATGTGCCGATCAATAAGGTTAAGGAATGTGATCAGCATACTGTGATAATGTTTATAAATCTTGATGAGAATTAATTGATAGTTTGATTTGTCAAATCGGCGGACAATGGTGGGGAATGGGGAACTGCCGATATGTAATAATCATGATTGTTATTGTTAGTGCATTGATAATTCATGTGATTGCTTGTTTGGTCCAATGAGAAGCTTAGGTTGTGATTATTTGGTCCAATGGAAGCATGGAAACAATATACATACTTGTCGACTATTGTGAGGCATGATTGGCATGTGGATTGTATGAAAAGTGTAGCCAAATTAATGTTTGTGCATGTGATGGCATAGGAAACTGTCAGCTAGTTTGCATGTAATCACCATACCCTATTCGGCTAGATTGTTCTTGTTAGCATAGGTTTGTCAGTGGACATATGGGGGGTCTATGAGTGTGCCACCAAATTGTTTTTGAATAATATCATTCATTGTGTATATGTTAATAGTATGATCATTGGGTGATGAAACGGCAATGATCATTGGGTGGTGAAACGGTAGATATTTCGAAATGTGAACATGCTTGTTGTTTTGGTCAAAAATTACCGAAGTAATTAAGTGATCAAATTAGTTAAGTGAGGTAGTGTGCTAGAAATATGTGTGAAAAATATTCAAGTTAAGTTATTTGCTAAAACAGTTTCAGGATACGGCTCAGGATATTGAGCTGTATCTACGATCAAACAATGAGCAAAAAAGTAAAGTAAATGACACGAGATGTACGAGGAAAGCCCTTGATCAATCTAGATCGCCGGCATAAAACCTCGGGAGCTGACAACCGCAGCTGCCTTGTTCTTCTTATTGCTTGAATAACCAGGATACAGTGCAGGATAAAGCTCAGATCTCTACTAAGTGTTACAATGATTGCAAGTGATGAGTGTTAGTGTGCGATTACAAGTGAATTGTGTATGAATTCGAGAGTTAGAAGTGGAGTGAGTTGAAGTGAAGTGTCCTACGAGATCTGGCCATCCATATTTATAGTAAAAGAAACCAACAAACTATCCTATTATTCCGGGATACTTTGGAATATTCCATTCTGAACGTTGGGGGCTGCTTCTACTCATTTTCCACGTGCTTATTGACTACAAAACCGGGTCTTTAGCTCATATAACCGTTACAATGTCAATAACATTGACCAACATCCGATATTCTCGCGGAATATGCCTTTCTGACCGTTACAAGACCCATTCTTCCACCATCAACGTCCATTTTTCAACCACCTTGAGCGAATCTTCAGGTAGATCAAGTCTTTTAACGTTGGTACCTTGCAACCAACGTTTTACAAGCCAATCGTTAGCAATAGTCAGGATACTGCCTCGGGATATTACCAATATCCTGGCCCGGTATCCTGATACGGTATCCTGATCCGGTATCCTGATCCGGTATCCTGATCATATACAACTAATAAAAAATCAAGATACAAAGTCAGGATATGGGCTCAGAATTTCACCCATAACAATTGTCCCCAAAAATATAACTGTTGGATATCCTGATTCCAACGGGTATATTTTTTAGTCATTCCAACATGTCTGGTAAGGATATCTGTTTTAAATATTCCTGCATAGGTTTGGTTACTTCAGAATACTATCATGTAATGAAATTAGAATTACTCCCTTTTACGCAGATTCCATCAAGGACCCTGCTACTTTTGATCCAGAGGAGCTTGGCAGCTTTTCTAAGCCTGCCTTGGTGAAAAAGGAGCCATATGTTGCCATCAGCTCTAAGCCCTCTGCTGCTGCTGCCGAAGGTTTCTCTAATGGTGACCTTGGCTTCATGGAATCCATCGAGCCCATGATCTCCTTCCCTAATAAGGTAAGTATCCAGATCCTGTATCCCGTACACATATACAGAAACACCTAGGCAATAATCTTCATTCTTAAACCTTTGAATCATTCGCAATGTCCCCAGTGGGATATAATGTTGGCGTAGGTTTCCTTCTCGCTCCAGCATAAATGTCCCCAGTAGGATATAGTATCAGCATACGTCATGTTCCATCACGGATGTCCCCTGTCTGTGCAAGACTAGTATGTTGTACCGGGATATGATCCTTTAGCAATTCTTCAACCAGTTGTTTAAACTTAGTAAACTTTTTTCAAAAATTTATGTAGACTCGTACATGATTATGTTTTTTTTTTTTTTTTTGAAAATATACTTTGGGATTATCCAAAAACTTTGTATTTTATT
The DNA here is from genome assembly GCF_002127325.2 of Helianthus annuus. Taxonomy (NCBI): domain Eukaryota; kingdom Viridiplantae; phylum Streptophyta; class Magnoliopsida; order Asterales; family Asteraceae; genus Helianthus; species Helianthus annuus. Next base: position 120,447,746 of record NC_035448.2, on the reverse strand, counting down.
GGGACTAAACCCATTTTCCACGCATTTAAGCCGGAGTATAAGAACCTCAAGACTTGAAAAGGTGAAAACCTTTAAGTCTTTGAGTTTTACTGGGGATTTTACCCACGTTTCGTGCGCTACAGGCGAGGGTGTGGAAACCCCAAAACTTAGAAAGGTGAAAACCTTTAAACCTTGGAAGAGTGTGAAAACACTCTTTTTTTCGTGCGCTACAGGCGGGAGTGTATAAACTCCAAGACTTAGAAAGGTGAAAACCTTTAAACCTTAGAGAGTATGAAAATACCCTTTCGTGAGAGAGGGTGATCAATCCTCATATACCTTGAGGATCCAGGGTATAGCCAACAGTAACAAAATTGTCAGCCACTTTTACATGAACTGGTCCCGCCACCTTGAACTATCCCTGGATAACTTGCGCTCCAGGCGGGGTGTTTAAACCCAATTCGTGAGAAAGGTGAATACCTTTAAACCTTTGAAGGGATCAGGATCCCTTAAACGTGAGAGAGGGGGCCAATCCTCTAATCTTCCGAAGTATCCTGAGTGTGTATCCTGGAGCTATATCCCGAGGCATATACTGCAAAACAACTTTAAACTAAAGTGGGTGTTAGCCTGGCTAGCACCTCTCCGATGCGTAAGTCAGTGTTGGGTTCAAATACAATAGAATTATATCTAAAAGAGATAGAATTCATACCATCATGAGTTAGAAATTAAATTCTAAACTCACTTGAAATAGGCTTTGAGATGTATAACATTCCAGGATCTTTGTAGTATATCCCCCCTCCATATTCTTAAGCTGGTATGCTCCTTTTCCGGATTCTGATTCAATCTCATAGGGTCCTTCCCACTTTGGAGCCAACTTTCCATCAGCAGGATTCGTAGTATTCTGAAAAGCTTTCCTTAACACCCAATCTCCGACTTGGAACCTTCTAGTCCTTAGATTCTTGTTATATGCCCTGGATATCCACTGTTGATATGCTGCCATCCTTAGCTTTGTTGCATCCCTTGTTTCATCCACAGTATCTAATTCTTCACACATTGCTCCAGGATTCTGCCCAGGATCCTGAAGATTGGATCTTGCTGTAGGTATCACCATTTCTGTTGGGATCACCGCTTCTGCTCCAAATACTAAGGAGAAAGGGGTTTGGCCAGTTGCACTCTTTATTGTTGTTCTATCGGCCCACAAAACAAAGGGTAATTCTTCTGCCCATCTTCCTTTTTTGGCTCCAAGTCTCTTCTTTAAGTTATTGACAATTATCTTGTTTGAGGATTCTGCTTGTCCATTTGCTTGAGGATGTACCGGAGTAGACTTGATCATTTTGATTCCCCAACTCTTGCAAAAGTCAGTAGTCCTCTTGCTTATAAACTGAGATCCATTGTTACAAATAATTTCAGCTGGTACTCCAAACCTGGTCAGGATATTCCTCTTTATGAAGGATACTACTTCTTGGTCTCTAACTTGAACAAATGCTTCAGCTTCAACCCACTTAGAGAAATAATCCGTCATTGCCAGCATAAAGACTTTTCCTCCCGGAGCTTTTGGTAACTTCCCTACTATATCCATCCCCCATTTCATGAACGGCCAAGGGGACGCTACAGGATATAGTGGTTCAGCTGGTTGATGTAGTATGTTACTATGTCTCTGACATGCGTCACATCTTCGAGCATATTCTGCGGCATCTTTTCTCATTGTTGGCCAATAATATCCTGTCCTTAATACTTTTGAGAATAACGACCTGCCCCCAGTATGGTTACCACAATCCCCTTCATGTATATCCTGAAGTACTTCTTTGGCTTCAGGATCCTCCAAGCACCTAAAATACGGTCCTGCAAGAGATTTCTTGTATAAAATATTATTTATAATAGTGAATCGTTATACCTTCATCCTAAATGCCTTAGGATTTTCATCTCCAGGGATGTGTCCTTCTTTGTGATATCTCATGATTGGAGTCATCCAGGATTTAGGATCCTTTTCAGGATACTCCGCTCCAGGATCCTGAATACCTGCTACTTCTTTTTCCTGAGGATTCGTTGCAGGATACAAGATATGTAATATTGGTATTTGGGTCCCTTCAGGTATCCTAATCGATGATCCCAAATTTGCTAAGGCATCCGCTTCAGCATTATCCTCCCTTGGTACCTGTTTAAGTATAAAAACATCAAAATATCCTGCTAATTTTTTGAGAATATCGAGATATTCGATTAATTTCTCACCCTTAACTGCATAGGATCCATTAAAATGGTTAGTAATTAACAAAGAGTCAACATATACTTGCAAATTTTTGATACTCATACTCTTAGCCAATTCTAATCCTGCAATTAAAGCTTCATATTCTGCCTCATTGTTAGTAGCAGGAAATTCACACCTAATAGCCTGGGGTAATATGTCCCCCTGTGGCGATTTTAGTAGTATTCCTAATCCTACTCCTCTTACATTAGATGCACCATCAGTATATAATGTCCAGGATCCTGAGGATTCTCCTAACTGTTGAACTTCTAGGTCTACCTCGTCCTGAATGTCACTACTAAAATCAGCCACAAAGTCAGCTAAAGCCTGAGACTTTATGGCATTTCTAGGTTCATATACTAAATCATAAGCACTCAACTTTACTGACCACTTGGCCATCCTGCCCGACATTTCTAGTTTCCTAAGCACGTTTTTGACAGGATAATTTGTCTTAACATGTATCCTATGTGTCTCGAAATAATGTCTAAGCTTCGTTGATGCCATGACCAATGCTAGTATTAATTTTTCTAAGTGAGAGTACCTAGTTTCAGCATCTAATAAACTTTTACTAACATAATAAACAGGATATTGCTGACCTTCATGGTCTTTTATAAGAACGGCACTTACAGCATTCCCTGATACAGCAAGGTATAGGGATAGTGGTTCACCATTTTCAGGCTTCATCAATAGAGGTGCGGTTGAGAGATATCGTTTCAAATCCTGCTGGGCTGCTTCATGCTTCTCCCCCCATTCGAATCTTTTGTTCTTCTTCAGGATATCATAAAAGTCTTTGCACTTCTCTGAGGATCTTGAGATAAACCTGTTTAAAGCTGCTACTCGGCCTGTCAATCTTTGTACGTCCTTCATATTTGAGGGTGATTTTATATCCAGGATAGCTTTGATCTGCTCTGGGCTTGCTTCTATCCCCCTTTTTGTCACCATATATCCAAGAAACTTTCCTGCCCCCACTCCGAAATGGCATTTAGCAGGATTTAGCTTCATGTTGTATTGATCCAGGATATCAAATGCTCCCTTGATATCCTGGAGGTGATCCTCAGCCTTTTTAGATTTCACCACCATATCATCGATATATACCTCCATGGTATCCCCCAGTTTGTCTTTGAACATCATGTTTACCAATCTTTGGTATGTTGCACCTGCATTTTTCAAACCAAAAGGCATAGCTGTATAACAATAAATACCTGTTGGTATCATGAAGGCAGTATCCTCCTGGTCAGAAGGCTCCATTTGGATCTGTTGAAATCCTGAAGATGCGTCCATGAAAGTCAGCATTTCATGCCCGGCAGTGGCATCTACCATTGCATCAATGTGGGGAAGAGGAAACGGGTCTTTAGGACAGGCTTTGTTCAAGTCTGTGTAGTCTACACAAACTCTCCATTTCCCATTTTTCTTTTGTACTACAACCACGTTTGCTAGCCATCTTGGGAACTTAACCTCTCTGATCATTCTGGACTTTAATAGTCTTTCAACTTCCTCCTGGATAATAGTGTTCCGCTCAGGAGCAAACTTCCTTCTTTTTTGTTGCACAGGCTTGAATGATTTATCAATTCCAAGCTTGTGAGTGATAATATCTTTGGATATGCCTGTCATATCCTCATGCTTCCATGCAAATGTTGACATCCTGCATTTCAAAAAGTTAGTTAACTGCTCTTCAATATCCTGAGGGATATTGGTTCCTACGAGCACCGAGATATCAGGATTATCCTGATCCAGGATAACTTTCTTCACATCCTGCTCCGAATCCTCCGCGATATCCTGGGCCCGCATCTTTAATTGCTATGCTGCACTAGGTTTGGACGAGGATTTCATCGAGGATGAGTAACATTCTTTCGCCTCCTGCTGATCACTATCGACTTTGACAACTCCCCAAGGGGTAGGGATCTTGATGCATTGGTGATATGTTGATGGGACAGCCTTCATATCGTGAATCCATGGTCTTCCCAGTATGATGTTATAGCAGGATAGAGAATCCATCACACAGAAACGTTGTATCGAGTTGACTCCTTCAACATATACTGGTAACTTTATCTCTCCCACTATGTTCCTAGCCTCTCCACTGAACCCAACAAGCACGGTGGACTTTGAAGTGATATCCATCGAAGATACATTCATTCTCTTCAGAGTCTCTAGTTGGATTATATTGACGGAGCTGCCATTATCAACTAATATCCTGCGTACAAAATGGTTAGCCACATATAATGTTATTACCAAAGCATCATGGTGAGGATCCTGGACAGTATCCCTGTCATCACTATCGAAAGTGATCACTTTATCAGTGGGTAGTCATCCTGACTGGTTCCCCTTTCACTCTTGGCTTCCTTTGCATGTCTCTTAGCCGCCGAATACGAAGTCCCACAAATGTCGGATCCTCCTGAAATAAAGTTAATTATCTTGGCATCTGCTGGGGGTGATGTTGCTCGTTCAGGATCCTTCTCGGGATCCTGCCCTTTATTTTTCTTTCTTCCCAGCAAGTCCTTCAGATATCCTTTGCTTAGTAGGTAGCTTATTTCTTTCCTTAAAGCAATGCGATCCTCAGTAACATGTCCGAAATCCTCGTGGAAGGCACACCACTTGGACTTATCCTTCCAATCAGCCTTTTATTGATTCTTCCGAGGCCACCTGGCTTTGTCTCCTAAACCCTGCATAGCATACATTAGTTCAGAAAAACAATATTCAGATAACTCAGGATACTCCTCAGGATCCTCGTCTTCAACAATATTCACTTTCTTGTTATCATTTCTACCATACGGCTTAGAGCGGTATGGTTTGTACGAGGATTCTGACTTCTTGTTAGTTGATTCATATGTTGAGGATGCATTCATCCTCTCTTGCATTTTCTTATCATCTTTCAGCCTGATATATCTCAAGGCCCTGTTTCGAGCTTCGTCCAAGTTCCTGCAAGGATTCATTACAAGATCCTGATAAAATTGACGATCCTTCTTGTTAGGGCTGGATTTTTATTATAGGTGATCCTTATACGTGATCCTAACCAGTGATCCTTGTTTCTTTGGCAGACAGTGATCCTCAACAGGACTTCAGGATCAGGATCATGGGACATTATGGTGATCCTCATACTAACGGCCACTTCCGCTTAATACAGTATTGTTTTGCAGGAACATCTAGCAGGATACGCTCTAGGCATCATGATCCAGGGACGCGTCTTCACAATTATGGCAAGAGCTTAATTGAAGATAGACGTTGCACAGGATACAGAAACTAGGCTTGATTTATGGGCGGCTATTTAGGCTAGATTGTATCTCGTTTCTAAAGGGGTAATGAGCTGATAATTAGGCCTTTTACCTAAAATAGGTCACCTACACTTGTATATATACCACTCTCCATCATTTGGAAGAGGACACACGACATACAACGCAACTCTCACACACTTAGACACTCGAAACAATAGTGATCCTTGTACTCAGCTCATTATCATCCGAAGTTGTAATCATTTTGTTCTTATATCGAAGTTTGGTGATCGGTAGTTGCCATCACCCGAGGTTTTTTATGCCGGAGATCATATATTGATCAAGGGCTTTTTCCTCGTATAAATCGTTGTGTCTTTGCATCTTTATCACAGAAGTGATCCTTTACTTTCATAATTAACCAAGCATCATACCCCGTTTACATAAAGTTTGGTTACATTATCCTTGTGTGATTTTTGACCAAAACAGTTTGGCGCCCACCGTGGGGCAATTGGTGATTCATTCATAAGAAAATCTTTTGTTCGAAATCATTTCAAAGAGTTATATGGCTTCATCATTGAAGAACACGTCCACGGCGATGTCTGCAGTCACCTCATCACAGACCACTTTGCCTCTTCCACCGGCAGGATCTCAGAAAAATACTGAGAAGAGATCAACTCCTACTTTCTCTAAACCTCTATCTTCTTCTGCTATGAATTCTTCTATTCCCAGTACTAGTGATATATTTGCTTTAATTTTGCAGATGAAGGATCGTATGCAGCGGCAGGATGAGACTAATGACAGGATCCTCAGGGAAATTGGAGACCTCAAAAGACAAAAAAAAGCGGCAGAGGATCATTCCCCACTGATGCCCAAATCCTTGAGCTTCGACACTCCAATGATCACTTCCCAGCCATCAGGGATCCCGGACGTGCAAATCATAGGGGAGTTAAGAGGATCGCATCTCAATTCGGCAGCAATGACTCAGACATCAGGCTCACATTTTCAGCCAGTAGGATCCTATCCCCAGTACATGGGATCCTTCATGAATTCAGAAGCCTATCCGGGGGCACAGCAGTTTCAAGGATCCTACTTTGTTCCAGGATCATTCCAGGGCCAAGGATCCTCCTTTGTTCCAGGATCATCCCAGGTTCAAGGATCCTCCTTCGTTCCCGGATCCTCCCAGACACCAGGATCCTCCAGATACCAGGATCCCTAAAAAGTTTGCAAACAGGAAGTCTAGATGTCCATCAAGGGGACTTCATTCCAATGCAGACCATTGCTTCCACTGGTCCCTCCGTTGTTCCAGAATCCCAGCAATATGGGTTCCCTAACTTGAACCCAATGGGAGGTAACACTTTAAATAATTATCCTACCACTAACCATGGATTCATGCAGGATACAGGTACCAATCATGCTATGGCCAGGGAGTTGCAGAAGCTAAAAGATATGATCTCAAGTGTTCCAGGGGTAGTCAAGCCTATCCCAGAGATTGCAGATGGAAGCCACAAGGTATCTCGCTTTGCACCACCAATTTGTGATGCAGAGGTACCCAAAAGGTTCCATATCCCTACCATGAAGCTGTATGATGGCACAACGGATCCAGAGGAGCATATAGCACAATACAGAGAGAGGATGGAGATCAATCCTATCCCAGAAAAGTTGAAGGAAGCATGCCTATGTAAAGGATTTGGATCCACTCTTACTGGATCAGCTCTTAAGTGGCTGCTAAGTCTTCCCCCTTACTCTATTACTTCATTTGCTAATTTAGTTAATTTATTCAATAACCAATTCTCTTGTAGTAGAAAATTTGAAAAATTAACTAGTGATTTGTACAGGATAACTCAAAATCATAATGAATCATTAAGGGATTATATAACTAAATTTAGTAAAGAATCCTTGGACATTCCCAACTTGGATATGGCTACGGCTGTTGAAGCCTTCAAAATGGGACTGCTTAAGGATTCATTATTCTATGATGATCTTGTTATGACACCATGCAGGAATCTAGACGAAGTAAGAACTCGAGCACTCAGGTTCATCCGGCTAGAGGATGACAAGAGGATCCAGGAGAGACAAGTAGGATCCTCAAAACAGGAGAAGCAAGGATCCTCCTTCAAGAACAACAAATTCAAATCCTACCATAGAAATGAGAACAAGAATGTGCATGCTGTTGACCAAGAAGAGGATGATGAAGATTATCCTCCAATCTCAGAATACTGTTTTTCCGTTGATAATCATGAACTGATCCTTGCAATGCAGAATCTAGGTGAAAAGGCTAGATGGCCCAGGAAGAACGATAAACCATCCGGGACTAAAGACAAGTCGAAATGGTGTGCATACCATGAGGATTTCGGGCATCTAACTGAAGAATGCATAGCTTTAAGAAAAGAGATTGGATATCTATTAAGCAAGGGGCATCTAAAAGAATTGTTGGGGAGAAAAAAGCAAAGGACCCAGGATCCTGAAAGGATCCCCGAAAAAGCTCCAGCACCTCCGGCAAATGCACAAGTGATCAACTTTATATCCGGAGGATCAGACATCTGTGGTACATCCTTCTCGGCGGCCAAAAGACATGCAAAAGAATCAAAAATGGACAATGGTGAAAGGTCTATTAGAACATCAAGTGTCTCAGAAGGGAAGATGATAACATTTGATGAGGATGATCGCATTAACATTCAGGATCCTCACCATGATAGTTTAGTTATCACTCTCTTCATCTCTAACCATTTTGTCCGCAGGATCCTTATTGATGGCGGGAGCTCAGTGAACATTATCCAGCTGGATGTCCTGAAGAAGATGGGAATCCCAGAATCAGACATCACACCAAGATCCTCCGTGCTTGTAGGATTCAGTGGGGAAACGAAGAAAACTTTGGGGGACATCAAACTCCCAATTTACGTGGAAGGATTACATAATTATCAGAAATTTTGTGTTATTGACTGTTTATCCTGTTGCAACGTTATCCTTGGCAGGCCTTGGATACATGATATGAAAGCAGTCCCATCCACCTACCATCAATGTGTGAAGCTCCCTAGCCCATGGGGGATAATCAAGATTGACAGTGATCAGCAGGAGGCTAAGGATTGTTATACCTCATCTATGAAACCAACCTCGAAGCCAAGGGAGCAATAGCAATTACAGTATCCTCCGAGGAATGTCTTGGAGGCAAGGGAACAAGATGTGGATGAAATCCTCTTGGATCCTAGTGATCCTGAATCAAAAATCTATATCGGATCAGGGATCCTTGGCAAGATGAAAGAAGACATGATATCCTTCCTCAAAAGAAGAAAATCTACCTTTGCTTGGAAACATGAAGATATGACAGGTATATCTAAGGATATTATTACTCACAAACTTGGCATTGACAGGTCTATCAAACCAATCCATCAAAAAAGAAGGAAGTTTGCACCAGAAAGGAATGCCATTATCCAAGAAGAAGTAGAGAGACTACTTCGAGCAGGTATGATCAGAGAGGTAAAGTATCCAAAATGGTTAGCCAATGTGGTTGTTGTCCAAAAGAAAAATGGAAAGTGGAGGGTATGTGTCGATTTCACTGATCTGAATAAGGCATGTCCCAAGGATCCTTTCCCATTACCCCACATTGACTCCATGGTGGATGCAACAGCGGGGCATGAACTGTTGACCTTTATGGATGCATCATCTGGATTCCAACAAATTCAGATGGAACCATCTGACCAAGAGGATACAGCCTTTATGACCCCAACAGGTTTGTATTGTTATATTGCCATGCCTTTTGGACTAAGAAATGCAGGTGCAACATATCAAAGGCTGGTGAATATGATGTTCAAAGATCAAATTGGAAAAACTATGGAGGTGTACATAGATGACATGGTGGTAAAGTCAAAGAAAGCTGAGGATCACCTAAGGGATTTGGAAGAAGCATTCGATATCCTTGATAGTTACAACATGAAACTTAATCCTTCGAAATGCCATTTTGGTGTTAAGGCAGGAAAGTTCTTAGGATACATGGTAACCCAGAGGGGCATTGAAGTAAGTCCGGAACAAATCAAAGCATTAATAAATATCAAATCTCCTGCCAATGCCAAGGATGTTCAAAGACTGACAGGCAGGATAGCAGCTTTGAACAGGTTCATATCGAAATCCTCAGAAAAATGCAAAGAATTCTACGATATCCTAAGGAAGAATAAGAAGTTTGAATGGACTGAGAAGCATGAGAAGGCTTTACAAGCCCTTAAAGAATATATGTCCTCAGCACCAGCATTAGCAAAACCGGAAAAAGGAGATGTGTTATCCTTATACCTGGCGGTATCCTTAACCGCTGTAAGTGCTGTCCTTGTCAAGGATCATGAAGGTACACAATATCCTATCTACTATGTAAGTAAAAGTCTACTTGATGCCGAATCCAGGTACTCACACCTCGAAAAACTTATTCTTGCATTAATCATGGCATCCACTAAGTTAAGGCATTATTTTGAAACCCATACTATTGTTGTTAAAACTAATTTTCCAATTAAGAATGTCCTCAGGAAACCGGAGATGTCAGGGAGAATGGCTAAGTGGGCAGTGAAGCTTAGTGCCCATGATATAAGATATGAACCAAGAACAGCCATTAAATCACAAGCCTTAGCCGACTTTGTGGCTGATTTCAGTAGTGATCTACAAAAAGAAGCAGAATTGGAGGTCCAGCAGCTGGATGAAACCAAGGAACCTTGGATATTACACACTGACGGATCCTCAAATGTCAAGGGCACAGGGCTCGGGATCCTACTAAAATCGCCACAGGGGGACATAATACCCCACTCCATAGCCTGTGAGTTCCAAGCAACTAACAATGAGGCTGAGTATGAAGCCTTGATTGCTGGCTTGCAAATTGCTAAGGATATGGGGGTAAAATATCTTAAAGTATATGTAGACTCATTATTGATCACCAATCACTTTAACGGATCCTATGCTGTTAAAGGTGAAAAACTAACCAAATATTTAGAGATAGTCAAAAAATTGGCACTCTCTTTTGTTTCTTTCAGCTTAACACAGGTACCAAGGGAGGATAACACGGAAGCTGATGCATATGCCAACTTAGGATCATCCTTGAAAATTCCAGAAGACATAAGTATCCCTATCATCCATATCCTGGCTCCTGCTATTGAAAATCAAGTGGCCATGGAAATAGAAGAGGATACTGCAATAATCCCTAGTGAAGAAGCTCAATCTTATTCAGGATCATGGGTCTCACCAATCATGAAATACTTGCAAAACGGAGAGATTCCAATGGGAGAAAATCCTAGAGCTTTCCGGATCAAGGTATCTCAATTTACAATCTTAAATAATGTGCTATATAAACGATCCCTTGCAGGACCATACTTAAGATGCATTGAGGATCCTGAAATTGGAGAAGTGTTGAGAGACTTCCATGAAGGAGATTGTGGAAACCACACTGGGGGCAGGGCATTATTCTCAAGGATCCCTAGAACAGGATACTACTGGCCAACCATGAAAAGGGATGCTGTAGAATATGCCAGGAAATGTGATCCTTGTCAAAGACACAGCAATATCCTTCATCAGCCAGCTGAACTGCTACACCCTATACCATCCTCTTGGCCATTCATGAGATGGGGAATGGATATAGTGGGCAAGCTTCCTAAAGCACCTGGTGGAAAAGTATTTATGCTTGCCATGACTGACTATTTTTCTAAATGGATAGAAGCTGAAGCCTTCGCCCAAGTCAGAGAAAAGGAAGTCATATCCTTCATCAAAAGAAATATTATAACTAGATTTGGCATTCCCTCTGAAATTATATGTGATAATGGCTCCCAATTCATTGGAAGTAGAACCACTAACTTTTGTGATAGTTGGGGAATCAAGATGATAACATCAACACCAGTTCATCCACAAGCCAATGGTCAAGCAGAATCATCCAACAAGATCATCATCAACAATCTGAAGAAGAAGCTAGGATCTAAGAAGGGAAAATGGGCAGAGGAGTTACCTTATGTGCTATGGGCTGATAGAACTCCCAAGAACGCCACTGGTCAAACACCTTTTTCTTTAGTATTTGGGGCAGAAGCAGTGATCCCAACAGAGATGGTGATCCCAACCGCTAGAACAAGTGCTCGTGATCCTGAAGAAAATGCTGCAATCCTGGCTCAGGATTTGGATACTATTGAGGAAATCAGGGATCTGGCTAGGATAAGGATGGCTAGCTACCAACAAAGAATGGCTGGTGCCTACAACAAAAATGTTAGGATAAGGAAGTTCCAAGTCGGAGATATGGTGTTGAGAAAAACATTTCAAAATACTATCTGTTTTGGTCAAAAATCACACAAGGATAATGTAACCAAACTTTATGAAAACGGGGTATGATGCTTGGTTAATTATGAAAGTAAAGGATCACTTCTGTGATAAAGATGCAAAGACACGATGATTTATACGAGGAAAAAGCCCTTGATCAATGAATGATCTCCGGCATAAAAAACCTCGGGTGATGGCAACTACCGATCACCAACTTCAATATAACAAAAATATGATTACAACTTTGGATGATAATGAGCTGAGTACAAGGATCACTATTGCTTTTGGTGTCTAAGTGTGTGAGAGTTGCGTTGTATGTCGTGTGTGTTCTTCCGAATGAGGAAGAGTGGTATTTATACATGTGTAGGTGACCTATTTTAGGTAGCTAAACTAATATTCAGCTCATTACCCCTTTAGGAATGAGATACAATCTAGCCTAAATAGCCGCCCATAAATCAAGCCTAGTTTCCATATCCCGTGCAACGTCTTTCTTCGATTAAGCTCTTGCCATATTTGTGAAGACGCGTCCCTGGATCATGATGTCTAGAGCATATCCTGCTAGATGTTCCTGCAAAACAATATTGTATTGAGCGGAAGTGGCCGTTAGTACGAGGATCACCATAATGTCCCATGATCCTGATCCTGAAGTTCTGCTGAGGATCACTGTCTGCCAAAGAAACAAGGATCACTGGTTAGGATCATGTGTAAGGATCACCTATAATAAAAATCCAGCCCTAACAATTGCCCCCAAAATATAAGGAGTTAATTGTAAATAGACGAGTTATATTTTGTTTCGATCTTATCTCTAACGGGCGATTCCGAATAACTAGCCGTTATACATGGACTAGCCGTTGTGATCATTACGTCATAGATGTGACAATCCCTGCAAATCATCATTATAAATAGGAGATAGGGTTAGGATCATTCTGCATTTAAATTCGAGATATCTTCCCTTTATAATCGCTACCGAAGACTGATCAGGTATCCTCTTCTTCTATCTTTCCCTTCTTCCTTCTCTTTGCTCTGTTTTTCGTTTCTACTTTGTTTCTGTTCCAAACATGTTGCTCCGGAATTCTCCGCACAAGGATTCCAAGAAGGATAGTCCCTTAAAAAGCCAGGGGATTATCAAGGATTCTTCTACGAAGAGGTGTTGCTTTACTGATGCTCACGTAGACAAAATTCGTCATTGCTTTCCGGCGAATGCCGTTTTTAAATCCTTTGATCCTACTGCTTTGAGCGACTTTGTCTCGGATGTCTGGGTGGCTTTTCCTGCTACCCCGTTTGCTATAGGGTACTCGTATCCTTTTCCAGACTTTACCCAGTCTTTCTTTTCCTTAACCGGCATATCTTATATTCAAGCTATGCCGATGATCTGGAGGGTCTTGTATACCTTCAAGAGGATCATCGAGCAAGAGGGGATTGATTTAGGGATGGCAGAGCTGGCCGCACTTTACGATCTTACCACGTTTGGCTCTCATCGATATTTGTTGAAACGGAAGGCCGGGGAGGATCATCCTGTTTTGAAAGTTACCAAAAATGACACAAATTGGAAGCGTCGTTTCTTCTTCGTGAGAAGGGATTCCCTCCCTAATGGGAATGATCTGCCCAAGGAGTGGGCTACTCATGGTAGGGTAGAGGATCCTCGAAGGATCACTATCAGTCCTGTCTCATTTGATGAAGATCACTAATATCTCTTTTTATTTCTTGTGCAGCTATATCCATTACTCATCTGAAGTTAAGCCCCGCTGCAAAAGAGAGAGTCCTAGCTTTTAAAAAGCTTGATCCTGAAGTTAGAAGCTTCCAAGTCACTATTCAAGATTCTCAAGAGATATCCTCTGCATCTGCCACAATGTCAAGTAAGTATCCTCATAGAAAGTAAGCTTTATGTAAGAGTATTATTAACAAGGGAACTTATCTTGATTCTGAATTGCGTAGGTGCTGGAAAATCTGCTAAGTCTGCCAAATCTGCCTCCTTGTTTGGGATTGATGATCTTGCCAAGGTCACGTCTTCGAAGAAGAAGACTTTGGTTGCTAGTCCTTCTGCTTCAGCCCCTAAATTACCCATTAGGGGTAAGGGAAAGAAGAGGAAAGTTTCTGAGGATCTTCAAGGATTCCCCCTCCTCCGTCAGCAATTTCTTGATTCTGTCAACGAGGTCAGGATCACTGCCCCTGTTGGTTATCCTGATGGTTTTTGAGGATCACCCGTGTCTGACGTTATATCCTGTTGTTTTTGCAGAAACTTACTGAAATAGAATCTTATGTTGGCCACGTTGAAGATCAGGATCGCCAGATTGCCGACCTTCATCAAATGGGTGTGCTGAAGGATCTCAAGATCACTGATCTTGAGAAGAAGATCCGGGCTGTTAAGGATGAGGCTGTCAAAGCATTGATCAAGTTCGATTATGAGAAGCATGACATTACTCAGGACGCTAAAGTCTCTGCCGCGATAGCTATGTACAAGATACAACTGCAGATGGCCACGGAGGCTCAGGATCCTTCCTTTGATAAGAGCACATGGGACATTGAAGGCTGGAAGGCAAGGCTAGCAGAGTTGGAGGATGACGATGATGTTGAGGATATCCCTATGCTTGAAGGTGGAGATGCCGGTAAGGATCAGGGGGAGGCGAGTGGAGCTGGTGGTGATGGTGCAGCGAAGGTTTGAGCTGCAAGATTGGGCAATGATGGAAACTTCTAGACATAGCCGGAGCCCAATTTTTTAAATTTTGATAGTAGTTTGTGGTGTTTGAAACAATTATGGTTTGTAATCTTCGAACAATAGTTTTTAGGGTTAAGGATCCTGGATCCTTTGAACAATGGGTAGGATTGCAAAAGGTGGAGGGATCCTCTGTTTGGGGGATGAAGCCTTTGTGATCCTGCCGCTTTAATTTTCCTGCACAATGCTAAGACCGCATAGACAATGGACACCCTTTGCCAACCCATGTGGACGGGCCACGTTTTGCTGGTAGAAATGTGGGTTGGCAATTTTGACAACTTTTTGAAAGGGTTAATGATCCTTTTGTTTAATAATATAACTTTAATCTTTTTGGCTTATCTTGTGTTGTTATCCTTCAATAATCCTCTTATTTCTCAATTGCTATATTTGTTAAAATAACAAGAGTTGAAAAAGTGTTTAATAAACTTAGGATATGATCCTAGATCAAATATCCTCATATTGAAAATTCTCAAAGTGTTTTAGTTCAAGGATCATAGGTTCGGTTGTCAAAGTATAAGGGTTGGTTAGGATAAAGAGTATAATCAAAAATAGTCAAGGATCATACCTGAGGATCCACGTTAGGATCCTAACCTTCAATCAAGACAATCATAGATAAGACTTTGATAGTTAATAAGGATTAAGGACCCTTATATGTTTAGACTTCCAAAACCTGAAAAGTGAGATATAACTTGGGACTAAGCCAATGTAAAAGATAAATTAGTAACTGGGGACATGCCCAAAGGATAACTGAGAATGATCCCAGAGGATCACTGGGGACAAGCCCATAGGATAACTGGGGACAAGCCCAAAGGATAACTGGGGACAAGCCCAAAGGATCGTATGTAAACTGGAGTATGGCCCTTTCTGGCAACTATCCAAACTTAGTGACATGAAAATGTCAAAACCTTAGCTAACGTGAAAACGTTAGAAACCTTAGGAACGGATGTATGGTACGTCTACCATTATACGTAGGATCCTAAATATAGCCAGTACGATGAGGTTGTCAGCCCCGAAAGTGGGTACTGGTCCCAAAGACGTGAACTATACCAGGATCATCGTGCGCTGCTGGCGGAAACTGGGGATAATCCCAAGGATAACTGGGGTTGGACCCAAGGATCTGTGGTGCTTTTGGAGATCTTTGACGATTTGCTGAAGATACCTGAACTATCATAACTCAAATGGTTTGTGAGTAGAGGATGAAGGATACATGATCCTTATCCTTAGGCAAAAAGTAAGAAAATGCAATAGTTTTAGGATAAGCATATTACCAGAGTAAGGATCACCGATATCTCCGGGATCCTTCAAGGATACTTCTATGTAAGGATCACATGCATGAAGGATCATGTTCACATGAAATATTTCTTTAAGTGAACAGCATTCCAGGCTCTTGGTAACAAGTTTCCCTCCATGGTTAGCAACCTGTATGCCCCCTTTCCTGCTTCAGCTTCAATCAAGTAGGGACCTTCCCATTTTGGTGCTAGCTTCCCGTCAGCAGGATTGATAGTATTTTGAAATGCTTTTCTTAACACCATATCTCCGACTTGGAACTTCCTTATCCTGACATTTTTGTTGTAGGTACCAGCCATTCTTTGTTGGTAGCTTGCCATCCTTATTCTAGCTAGATCCCTGATTTCCTCAATAGTATCCAAATCCTGAGCTAGGATTGCAGCATTTTCTTCAGGATCACGAGCAATTGTTCTAGCAGTTGGGATCACCATCTCTGTTGGGATCACTGCTTCTGCCCCAAATACTAAAGAGAAAGGTGTTTGACCAGTGGCATTCTTGGGAGTTGTCCTATCAGCCCATAGCACATAAGGTAACTCCTCTGCCCATTTTCCTTTCTTGGATCCTAGCTTCTTCTTCAGATTGTTGATGATGATCTTGTTGGATGATTCTGCTTGACCATTGGCTTGTGGATGAACTGGTGTTGATGTTATCATCTTGATTCCCCAACTGTCACAAAAGTTAGTGGTTCTGCTTCCAATGAATTGGGAGCCATTATCACATACAATTTCAGAGGGAATGCCAAATCTAGTTATAATGTTTCTTTTAATGAAGGATATGACTTCCTTTTCTCTGACTTGAGCGAAGGCTTCAGCTTCTATCCACTTGGAAAAATAGTCAGTCATGGCAAGCATAAATACTTTTCCACCAGGTGCTTTAGGGAGCTTGCCAACTATATCCATTCCCCATCTCATGAATGGCCAAGAGGATGGTATGGGGTGTAGTAAATTCAGCTGGTTGATGGAAGGATATTGCTATGCCTTTGGCAAGGATCACATTTCTTAGCATACTCTATAGCATCCCTTTTCATGGTTGGCCAGTAGTATCCTGTTCTAAGGATCCTTGAGAATAATGCCCTGCCCCCAGTGTGGTTTCCGCAATCTCCTTCATGGAAATCTTTCAACACTTCCTCGATTTCAGGATCCTCGATACATCTCAAATATGGTCCTGCAAGAGATCGCTTATATAATACATTATTCAAAGTTGTAAATTGAGATACCTTAATCCTGAAAGCTCTAGGATTTTCTCCCGTCGGAATCTCCCCATGTTGCAAGTATCTCATGATTGGTGAGATCCATGATCCTGAATAAGATTGGGTTTCTTCACTAGGGATCATTGCAGTATCCTCTTCTATTTCCATGGCCACCTGATTTTCAATAGCAGGAGCCAGGATATGGATGATAGGGATACTTATATCTTCTGGAATCTTCAAGGATGATCCTAGGTTGGCCAATGCATCAGCCCCTGTGTTCTCCTCCCTTGGTACCTGTGTCAAGCTGAAAGAAACAAAAGAGAGTGCCAATTCTTTGACTATCTCTAAATATTTGGTTAGTTTTTCACCTTTAACAGCATAGGATCCGTTAAAGTGATTAGTGATCAATAATGAATCTACATATACTTTAAGATACTTTACCCCCATATCCTTAGCAATTTGTAAGCCAGCAATTAAGGCTTCATATTCAGCCTCATTGTTAGTTGCTTGGAACTCACAGGCTATGGAGTGGGGTATTATGTCCCCCTGTGGCGATTTTAGTAGGATCCCTAGCCCTGTGCCTTTGATATTTGAGGATCCGTCAGTGTGTAGTATCCAAGGATCCTTGGTCTCATCCAGCTGCTGAACCTCCAATTCTGCTTCTTTTTGTAGATCACTACTGAAATCAGCCACAAAGTCAGCTAGTGCTTGAGATTTAATAGCTGTTCTTGGTTCGTATCTTATATCATGGGCACTAAGCTTTACTGCCCACTTAGCCATTCTCCCTGACATATCTGGTTTCCTGAGGACATTCTTAATTGGAAAATTAGTTCTAACAACAATAGTATGGGTTTCAAAATAATGTCTTAACTTAGTCGATGCCATGATTAATGCAAGGATAAGTTTTTCGAGGTGTGAGTACCTGGATTCGGCATCAAGTAGACTTTTACTTACATAGTAGATAGGATATTGTGTACCTTCGTGATCCTTAACAAGGACAGCACTTACAGCGGTTGAGGATACCGCCAGATATAAGGATAACACATCTCCTTTTTCCGGTTTTGCTAATGCTGGTGCTGAGGACATATACTCTTTTAGGGCTTGTAAAGCATTCTCATGCTTCTCAGTCCATTCGAACTTCTTATTCTTCCTTAGGATATCGTAAAATTCTCTGCATTTCTCTGAGGATTTCGATATGAACCTGTTCAAAGCTGCTATCCTGCCTGTCAGTCTTTGAACATCCTTGGCATTGGCAGGAGATTTGATATTTATTAATGCTTTGATTTGTTCCGGGCTTGCTTCAATGCCCCTCTGGGTTACCATGTATCCTAAGAATTTTCCTGCCTTAACACCAAAATGGCATTTTGAAGGATTAAGTTTCATGTTGTAATTATCAAGGATATCGAATGCTTCTTCTAAGTCCCTTAGGTGATCCTCAGCTTTCTTTGACTTGACCACCATATCATCTATGTACACCTCCATAGTTTTTCCAATTTGATCTTTGAACATCATATTTACCAGCCTTTGATATGTTGCACCTGCATTTCTTAGTCCAAAAGGCATGGCAATATAACAATATAAACCGGTTGGGGTCATAAAGGCTGTATCCTCTTGGTCAGATGGTTCCATCTGGATTTGTTGGAACCCAGATGATGCATCCATAAAGGTCAACAGTTCATGCCCCGCTGTTGCATCCACCATGGAGTCAATGTGGGGTAATGGGAAAGGATCCTTGGGACATGCCTTGTTCAGATCAGTGAAGTCGACACATACCCTCCACTTTCCGTTTTTCTTTTGGACAACAACCACATTGGCTAACCATTTTGGATACTTTACCTCTCTGATCATACCTGCTCGAAGTAGTCTCTCTACTTCTTCTTGGATAATGGCATTCCTTTCTGGTGCAAACTTCCTCCTTTTTTGATGGATTGGTTTGATAGA
Organism: Helianthus annuus; assembly: GCF_002127325.2. Classification (NCBI taxonomy): domain Eukaryota; kingdom Viridiplantae; phylum Streptophyta; class Magnoliopsida; order Asterales; family Asteraceae; genus Helianthus; species Helianthus annuus. Next base: position 120,428,922 of record NC_035448.2, on the reverse strand, counting down.
CCTGTCAATGCCAAGTTTGTGAGTAATAATATCCTTAGATATACCTGTCATATCTTCATGTTTCCAAGCAAAGGTAGATTTTCTTCTTTTGAGGAAGGATATTAAGTCTTCTTTCATCTTGCCAAGGATCCCTAATCCGATATAGATTTTTGATTCAGGATCGGTAGGATCCAAGAGGATTTCGTCCACATCTTGTTCCCTTGCCTCCAAGACATTCCTCGGAGGATACTGTAATTGCTATTGCTCCCTTGGCTTCGAGGTTGGTTTCATGGATGAGGTATAGCAATCCTTAGCCTCTTGCTGATCACTGTCGATCTTGATTATCCCCCATGGGCTAGGGAGCTTCACACATTGATGGTAGGTAGATGGAACTGCTTTCATGTCATGTATCCAAGGCCTGCCAAGGATAACGTTGCAACAAGATAAACAGTCAATAACACAAAATTTTTGGTAATTATGTAATCCTTCCACGTAGATTGGGAGTTTGATGTCCCCCAAAGTTTTCTTCGTTTCCCCACTGAATCCTACAAGCACGGAGGATCTTGGTGTGATGTCTGATTCTGGGATTCCCATCTTCTTCAGGACATCAAGCTGGATAATGTTCACTGAGCTCCCTCCGTCAATAAGGATCCTGCGGACAAAATGGTTAGAGATAAAGAGAGTGATAACTAAACTATCATGGTGGGGATCCTGAATGTTGATGCGATCATCCTCATCAAATGTTATCATCTTCCCTTCTGAGACACTTGAGGTTCTAATAGGCCTTTCTCCATTATCCATTTTTGATTCTTTTGCATGTCTTTTGGCCGCTGAAAAGGATGTACCACAAATGTCTGATCCTCCGGATATAAAGTTAATCACTTGTGCGTTTGCCGGAGGTGCTGGAGCCTTTTCAGGGATCCTTTCAGGATCCTGGGTTCTTTGCTTTTTTCTCCCCAACAATTCTTTTAGATGCCCTTGCTTAGCAGGTATCCAATTTCTTTTCTTAAGGCTATGCAATCTTCAGTTAGATGCCCGAAATCCTCATGGTATGCACACCATTTGGACTTGTCTTTAGTCCCGGATGGTTTATCATTCTTCCTGGGCCACCTAGCTTTTTCACCTAGATTCTGCATTGCAAGGATTAGTTCATGATTATCAACGGAAAAACAATATTCTGAGATTGGAGGATATTCTTCATCATCCTCTTCTTGGTCAACAGCATGCACATTCTTGTTCTCATTTCTATGGTAGGATTTGAACTTGTTGCTTTTGAAGGAGGATCCTTGCTTATCTTGTTTTGAGGATCCTACTTGTCTTTCCTGGATCCTCTTGTCATCCTCTAGCCGGATAAACCTGAGTGCTCGAGTTCTTACTTCATCTAAATTCCTGCATGGTGTCATAACAAGATCATCATAGAATAATGAATCCTTAAGCAGTCCCATTTTGAAGGCTTCAACAGCCGTAGCCATATCCAAGTTGGGAATGTCCAAGGATTCTTTACTAAATTTAGTTATATAATCCCTTAATGATTCATTATGATTTTGAGTTATCCTGTACAAATCACTAGTTAATTTTTCAAATTTTCTGCTACAAGAGAATTGGTTATTGAATAAATTAACTAAATTAGCAAATGAAGTAATAGAGTAGGGGGGAAGACTTAGCAGCCACTTAAGAGCTGATCCAGTTAGAGTGGATCCAAATCCTTTACATAGGCATGCTTCCTTCAACTTTTCTGGGATAGGATTGATTTCCATCCTTTCCCTGTATTGTGCTATATGCTCCTCTGGATCCGTTGTGCCATCATACAGCTTCATGGTAGGGATATGGAACCTTTTGGGTACCTCTGCATCACAAATTGGTGGTGCAAAGCGAGATACCTTGTGGCTTCCATCTGCAATCTCTGGGATAGGCTTGACTACCCCTGGAACACTTGAGATCATGTCCTTTAGTTTCTGTAATTCCCTGGCCATAGCATGATTGGTACCTGTATCCTGCATGAATCCATGGTTAGTGGTAGGATAATTATTTAAAGTGTTACCTCCCATTGGGTTCAAGTTAGGGAATCCATATTGCTGGGTTTCTGGAATAACGGAGGGACCAGTGGAAGCAATGGTCTGCATTGGAATGAAGTCCCCTTGATGGACATCTAGACTTCCTGTTTGCAAACTTTTTAGGGATCCTGGCATCTGTAAGGATCCCGGTATCTGGGATGATCCTGGAACGAAGGAGGATCCGTGAACCTGGGATGATCCTGGAACAAAGGAGGATCCTTGGCCCTGGAATGATCCTGGAACAAAGTAGGATCCTCGAAACTGCTGTGCCCCCGGATAGGCTCCCGGATTCATGAAGGATCCCATGTATTGAGGATAGGATCCTACAGGCTGAAAATGTGAGTCTGATGTCTGAGTCATTGCTGCCGAGTTGAGATGTGATCCTCTTGATTCCCCTATGATTTGCACGTCCGGGATCCCTGATGGCTGGGAAGTGATCATTGGAGTATCAAAGCTCAAGGATTTGGGCATCAGTGGAGAATGATCCTCTGCCGCTTTCTTTTGTCTTTTGAGATCTCCAATTTCCCTGAGGATCCTTTCGTTAGTTTCATCTTGCCGCTGCATACGATCCTTCATCTGCAAAATTAAAGCAAATACATCACTAGTACTGGGAATAGAAGAATTCATAGCAGAAGAAGATAGAGGTTTAGAGAAAGTGGGAGTTGATCTCTTCTCAGTATTTTTCTGAGATCCTGCCGGTGGAGGAGGCAAGGTGATCTGTGATGAGGTGACTGCAGACATCGCCGTGGACGTGTTCTTCAATGATGAAGCCATGTAACTCTTTGAAATGATTTCGAACAAAAGATTTTCTTATGAATGAAGCACCAATTGCCCCACGGTGGGCGCCAAACTGTTTTGGTCAAAAATCACACAAGGATAATGTAACCAAACTTTATGAAAACGGGGTATGATGCTTGGTTAATTATGAAAGTAAAGGATCACTTCTGTGATAAAGATGCAAAGACACGATGATTATACGAGGAAAAAGCCCTTGATCAATGAATGATCTCCGGCATAAAAAACCTCGGGTGATGGCAACTACCGATCACCAACTTCAATATAACAAAAATATGATTACAACTTTGGATGATAATGAGCTGAGTACAAGGATCACTATTGCTTTTGGTGTCTAAGTGTGTGAGAGTTGCGTTGTATGTCGTGTGTGTTCTTCCGAATGAGGAAGAGTGGTATTTATACATGTGTAGGTGACCTATTTTAGGTAGCTAAACTAATATTCAGCTCATTACCCCTTTAGGAATGAGATACAATCTAGCCTAAATAGCCGCCCATAAATCAAGCCTAGTTTCCATATCCTGTGCAACGTCTTTCTTCGATTAAGCTCTTGCCATATTTGTGAAGACGCGTCCCTGGATCATGATGTCTAGAGCATATCCTGCTAGATGTTCCTGCAAAACAATATTGTATTGAGCGGAAGTGGCCGTTAGTACGAGGATCACCATAATGTCCCATGATCCTGATCCTGAAGTTCTGCTGAGGATCACTGTCTGCCAAAGAAACAAGGATCACTGGTTAGGATCATGTGTAAGGATCACCTATAATAAAAATCCAGCCCTAACACTATCAATCCTGCTGACGGGAAGTTAGCACCAAAATGGGAAGGCCCTTACTTAATTGAAGCTGAAGCAGGAAAGGGGGCATACAGATTGCTAACTATGGAAGGAAACTTGTTACCAAGAGCCTGGAACGCTGTTCACTTAAAGAGATACTTTATGTGAACATGATCCCTCAAGCATGTGATCCTCACACTGAAGTATCCTCGAAGGATCCCGATGATGTCAGTGATCCTTACTCTGGTAATATCCTTATCTTAAAACATTTACATTTCCTTACTTTTTACCAAAGGATAAGGATCCTGTATCCTTCATCCTCTACTCACGAAACATTTGAGTTATGATAGTTCAGGTATCTTCAGCATATCGTCAAAGATCTTCAAAAGCACCGCAGATCCTTGGGTCCAACCCCAGTTATCCTTGGGATTATCCCCAGTTTCCGCCAGCAGCGCACGATGATCCTGATATAGTTCACGTCTTTGGGACCAGTACCCACTTCCGGGGCTGACAACCTCATCGTACTGGCTATACCCAGGATCCTCCGTATAATGGTAGACGTACCATACATCCGTTCCTAAGGTTTCTAACGTTTTCACGTTAGCTAAGGTTTTGACATTTTCATGTCACTAAGTTTGGATAGTCGCCAGTAAGGGCCATACTCCAGTTTACGTACGATCCTTTGGGCTTGTCCCCAGTGATCCTCCGGGATCATCCCCAGTTATCCTTTGGGCTTGTCCCCAGTGATTCTCCGGGATCATTCTCGGTTATCCTTTGGGCATATCCCCAGTTGCTAATTTATCTCTTACATTGGCTTAGTCCCAAGTTATGTTCCGTTTTTTCAGGTTTTCGAAGTTAAACAATTAAGGATCCTTAATCCTTAATATCCATTAAAAGTTTTACTTATGGTTATCCCGATTGAAGGTTAGGATCCTAACTTGGGTCCTCAGGTATGATCCTTGACTATTTTGATTATACTCATTATCCTAACCGACCCTTATACTTTGACAACCAAACCTATGATCCTTGAACTAAAGTACTTCGAAAATTTTCAATATCAGGATATTTGATCTGGGATCATATCCTAAATTTGGATAACATATTTTCAACTCTTGCCATTTTAAAACAAATATACTACAAAAACAACTAAGAAACAAGAAGATAAGGATAACAACACGAGATAAGCCAGAAAAGTTAAAGTTATATTATTAAACAAAAGGATCATTAACCCTTTCAAAAAGTTGTCAAAATTGCCAACCCACATTTCTACCAGCAAAACGTGGCCCGTCCACATGGGTTGGCAAAGGGTGTCCATTGTCTATGCGGTCTTAGCATTGTGCAGGAAAGTAAAAGCGGCAGGATCACAAAGGCTTCATCCCCCAAACAAAGGATCCCTCCACCTTTTGCAATCTTACCTATTGTTCTAAGGATCCAGGATCCTTAACCCTAAAAACTATTGTTCGAAGATTACAAACCATAATTGTCTCAAACCATCAACAACCACAAAAATCACTACCAAACCTAAAAAATTGGGCTCCGGCCTAGTCAAAAATATCCATCATCGCCCAATCTTGCAGCTCAAACCTTCGCTGCACCATCACCACCAGCTCCACTAGCTTCACCCTGATCCTTACCAGCATCTCCACCTTCAAGCATAGGGATATCCTCAGCATCATCATCATCCTCCAACTCTGCCAGCCTTGCCTTCCAACCTTCCACGTCCCATGTACCTTTGTCAAAGGAAGGATCTTGAGCCTCTGCAGCCATCTGCAGCTGGATCTTGTACATGGTTATCGCAGCAGAAACCTTAGCATCCTGGGTGATATCATGCTTCTCGTAGTCAAACTTGATCAATGCTTTGACAGCTTCATCCCTGGTAGCCCGGAGCTCCTTCTCAAGATCGGCTATCTTGAGATCCTTCAGTGCACCCATCTGGTGGAGGTCGGCAATTTGGCGATCCTGATCTTCAACGTGGTTAACATAAGTCTCTATTTCAATAAGTTTCTGCAAAAACAACAAGATATGACATCAGACACAGGTGATCCTCAAAAACCATCAGGATAACCCACAGGGGCAGTGATCCTAACCTCGTTGACAGAATCAAGGAATTGCTGACGGAGGAGGGGAAATCCTTGTAGATCTTCAGTAGTCTTCCTCTTCCTCCCCTTGCCTCGAATAGGTGCTTTGGGAGCTGATACTGAAGGACTGGCAGCAGGAGCCTTCTTCTTTGAAGATGTGACATTGGCAAGATCACTTATCCCAAATTTGGAGGCAGATTTGACAGACTTGGCGGACTTTCCAGCACCTACACAATCAAAAACAAGATAAGTTGCTTTATTAATCAAACAATCCTACATTTAATTTATTTTCTATAAGGATACTTACTTGACATAGTGGCAGATGCAGAGGATACTTCTTGAGAATCTTGGACGGTGACTTGAAAACTTCTGATTTCAGGATTAAGCTTTTTAAAAGCTAGGACTCTCTCTTTTGCAGCAGGGCTTAATTTCAGATGAGCAATGGATATAGCTGCACAAGAGATAAAAAAAGACATTAGTGATCCTCATCATATGAGACAGGACTGATAGTGATCCTTCGAGGATCCTCTACCCTACCATGAGTGGCCCATTCCTTGGGCAGATCCTTCCCATCCGGGATGGAATCCCTTCTAACAAAGAAAAAACGACGCTTCCAGTTTGTATCATTCTTGGTGACCTTAAAGACAGGGTGATCCTCCCCGGCTTTCCGTTTCAGCAGATACCGGTAAGAACCAAAAGTGGTAAAATCGTAAAGCTCGGCCAACTCCGTCATCCCCAGATCAATCCCTTTCTGCTGAATGATCCTCTCGAAGGTATACAGAACCCTCCAGATCATCGGCATAGCTTGGATATAAGAGATGCCGGTTAAAGAAAAGAAGGATTGGGTGAAGGATGGAAAAGGATATGAATACCCTATGGTGAATGGAGTAGCAGGAAAAGCCACCCAGGTATCCGAAACAGAGTCACTCAGAGCGGTAGGTGTGAAGGACTTGAAAACAGCATTCGCCGGAAAGCAATGACGAATTCTGTCTATGTGAACATCAGTAAAGCAACACCTCTCCGTAGGAGAATCCTTGATAATCCCCTGGCTTTTTAAGGGGCTATCCTTCTTGGGATCCTTGTGTGGAGAATTCCGGAGCAACATGTTTGTGACGGGATGGAAACAGAGTAGGAGCAGAAAACAGAGCAAAGAAAGAGAGAAAGAGAAGAATACCTGATCAATCTTCGGTGCAGAATATAAAGGGAGTGTATCTTGAATTTAAATACAAACTGATCCTCACCCTATCTCCTATTTATAATCATGATCTGCAGGAATTGTCACATCTGTGACGTAATGATCGCAACGGCTAAGTCCGGGTGTAACGGCTAGTTTCTTGGAGTTGCCCGTTAGAGATAAGATCGAAACAAAATATAACTCGTCTATTTACAATTAACTCCTTATATTTTGGGGGCAATTGTTAGGGCTGGATTTTTATTATAGGTGATCCTTATACGTGATCCTAACCAGTGATCCTTGTTTCTTTGGCAGACAGTGATCCTCAACAGGACTTCAGGATCAGGATCATGGGACATTATGGTGATCCTCATACTAACGGCCACTTCCGCTTAATACAGTATTGTTTTGCAGGAACATCTAGCAGGATACGCTCTAGGCATCATGATCCAGGGACGCGTCTTCACAATTATGGCAAGAGCTTAATTGAAGATAGACGTTGCACAGGATACGGAAACTAGGCTTGATTTATGGGCGGCTATTTAGGCTAGATTGTATCTCGTTTCTAAAGGGGTAATGAGCTGATAATTAGTCCTTTTACCTAAAATAGGTCACCTACACTTGTATATATACCACTCTCCATCATTTGGAAGAGGACACACGACATACAACGCAACTCTCACACACTTAGACACTCGAAACAATAGTGATCCTTGTACTCAGCTCATTATCATCCGAAGTTGTAATCATTTTGTTCTTATATCGAAGTTTGGTGATCGGTAGTTGCCATCACCCGAGGTTTTTTATGCCGGAGATCATATATTGATCAAGGGCTTTTTCCTCGTATAAATCGTTGTGTCTTTGCATCTTTATCACAGAAGTGATCCTTTACTTTCATAATTAACCAAGCATCATACCCCGTTTACATAAAGTTTGGTTACATTATCCTTGTGTGATTTTTGACCAAAACACTTCTGTAACCCCATTTTGAACGCTTGTACTGCCGTAGCAATATCAAGATTCGGGATATCCAAGGATTCTCTAGTAAATTTTTTAACATAATCCTTTAGGGATTTTTGTGATCCTTGTGTTATCCTGTAAAGATCACTTGTTAGTTTCTCAAAGCTCCTGCTATAAGAACATTAACCGATAAACAAATTAACTAAATGAGAGAATGATGTAATTGAATAAGGTGGAACGTTTAAAAGCCATTTTAAGGCCGGTCCTGTTAAAATTGAACCGAAGCCTTTGCATAAGCATGCTTCATTAGTGTTTTGGTCAAAAATCACACAAGGATAATGCAACCAAACTTTATGTAAACGGGGTATGATGCTTGGTTTATAGAAAAAGTAAAGGATCACTTCAGTGTGAAATATGCAAAGACACAATGATTTATACGAGGAAAAAGCCCTTGATCAATGTATGATCTCCGGCATAAAAAACCTCGGGTGATGGCAACTACCGATCACCAAACTTCAATATATCAAAATATGGTTACAACTTTGGATGATAATGAGCTGAGTACAAGGATCACTATCGTAGTGTGTGTCTAAGCGTGTGAGAATTGTGTTGTCTGTTCTTCCGAATGAGGAAGAGTGTTATATATACAAGTGTAGGTGACCTATTTTAGGTAAAAAGACTAATAATCAGCTCATTACCCCTTTAGAAATAAAAGTAAATCTAGCCTAAATTATCGCCCTTAAATCATGCCAAGTTTCCATATCCTTCACAACGTCCATCTCCGATTAAGCACATGCTATAGTTGTAAAGACGTGTCCTTTAATTGTGATGCTTAAGAGCGGATCCTGCTAGATGTCCTGCAAAACAACATTAATTCAACGAAAGCAACTGTTAGCATGAGGATCCTATGATGGTCCGTGATCCTGATCCTGGAACTCTGCTGAGGATCATTATCTGCCAAAGAAACAAGGATCACTGGTTAGGATCACACGTGAGGATCATGTATTGTAAAAATCCAGCCCTAACAATTGCCCCTAAAATATAAGGAGTGATTTTGTAAATAAATGAGTTATATTTTGTTCTGATCTTATCTTCAACGGACAACTCGGATAACTAGCCGTTATAACCAGACTAGCCGTTGCGATCATTACGTCACTGAAGTGACATCCCTGCAAATCATGATTATAAATAGGAGATAGAGTAAGGATCGATTTGCATTTAAATTCAGGATATACTCCCTTTATAATCTCCACCGAAGATTGATCAGGTATTCTCTTCCTTTCTTTCTTCCTTTTCCTGCTCTGTTTTTTCTGCTCTTGCTCTGTTTTTGTTCTGCCATGAGTATGTTACTCCGAAATTCTCCCCATAAGGATCACGAGAAGAGCAGTCCCCTGAAAAGCCAAGGGATCATTAAGGACTCTCCTACGGAGAGATGCTGCTTTACCGATGCTCATGTAGATAGGATTCGTCATTGTTTTCCGGCGAATGCTGTTTTCAAGTCATTCACATCCGCTGCTTTGAGTGACCTTGTTTCTGACGCCTGGGTGGCTTTTCCTGCAACTCCGTTTACCATAGGATATTCGTATCCTTTTCCGGCCTTCACCCAATCTTTCTTTTCTTTGACCGGCATATCTTATATCCAAGCTATGCCGATGATCTGGAGGGTCCTGTATACCTTCGAGAGGATCATCGAGCAGGAGGGGATTGATTTAGGGATGGCGGAGCTGGCCGAGCTTTATGATCTTACCACGTTTGGTTCTTATCGATATTTGCTGAAACGGAAGGCCGGGGAGGATCACCCTGTTTTAAAGGTTACCAAAAATGATACAAACTGGAAGCGTCGTTTCTTCTTTGTGAGGAGGGATACCTCCCTAATGGGAAGGATCTGCCTAAGGAGTGGGCCACCCATGGTAGGATAGAGGATCCTGGAAGGATCACCATCAGACTTGTCTCTCATGATGAGGATCACTAATGTCTTTCTTTGTTTTTTTGTTTATTGTGCAACTATCTCCATTGCTCATCTCAAGTTAACCCCTGCTGCCAGAGAGAGGGTTCTAGCTTTCAAGAAGCTTGATCCTGAAATCAGAAGTTTTCAAGTTACCGTCCAAGATTCACAAGAAGTATCCTCCGCATCTGCTGTTTTGGTCAAAAATCACACAAGGATAATGTAACCAAACTTTATGTAAACGGGGTATGATGCTTGGTTAATTATAAAAGTAAAGGATCACTTCTATGAGAAATATGCAAAGACACAATGATTTATACGAGGAAAAAGCCCTTGATCAATGTATGATCTCCGGCATAAAAAACCTCGGGTGATGGCAACTACCGATCACCAACTTCAATATAAGAAAAATATAGTTACAACTTCGGATGATAATGAGCTGAGTACAAGGATCACTATAGTTTCGAGTGTCTAAGCGTGTGAGAGTTGTGTTGTCTGTTCTTCCGAATGAGGAAGAGTGTTATATATACAAGTGTAGGTGACCTATTTTAGGTAAAAAGACTAATAATCAGCTCATTACCCCTTTAGAAATAAAAGACAATCTAGCCTAAATTGCCGCCCTTAAATCAAGCTAAGTTTCCATATCCTTTGCAACGTCTATCTTTGATTAAGCTCGTGCTATAATTGTGAAGACGCGTCCCTTGATTATGATGCTAAGAGCGTATCCTGCCAGATGTTCCTGCAAAATAATGTTGTATTACACGAAGGTAACTATTAGCATGAGGATCCTTTCAATGGTCCATGATCCTGATCCTGAAGTCCTACTGAGGATCACTGTCTGCCAAAGAAACAAGGATCACTGGTTAGGATCACGTATGATAAAAATCCAGCCCTAACAATTGCCCCCAAAATATAAGGAGTTTATTGTAAATAAATGAGTTATATTTTGCTTTGATCTTATCTGCAACGAGTGACTCGGATAACTAGCCGTTAATATCGAACTAGCCGTTGCAACCCTTACGTCATAGATGTGACAATCCCTGCAAATCATGATTATAAATAGGAGATAGGGTTAGGATCACTCTGCATTTAAATTCGAGATATCTTCCCTTTATAATCGCTACCGAAGATTGACCAGGTATTCTCTTCTTCTCTCTTTCCTTTTTTCCTTCTCTTGCTCTGTTTTTTCTGCTTTTACTCTGTTTCTGTTCCACCACGAGTATGTTGCTTCGAAATTCTCCACATAAGGATTCCAAGAAGAGCAGTCCCCTAAAAAGCCAAGGGATCATCAAGGATTCTCCTACGGAGAGATGTTGCTTTACTGATGCTCATGTAGACAGGATTCGCCATTGCTTTTCGGCGAATGCTGTTTTCAAATCCTTCACACCTGCTGCTTTGAGCGACTTTGTTTCAGACGTCTGGGTGGCCTTTCCTGCTACTCCGTTCACCATAGGGTATTCGTATCCTTTTCCAGCCTTTACCCAATCCTTCTTTTCTTTAACCGGCATATCTTATATCCAAGCTATGCCGATGATCTGGAGGGTCCTGTATACCTTCGAGAGGATCATCGAGCAGAAGGGAATTGATTTGGGGATGGCAGAGTTGGCCGCACTTTATGATCTTACCACGTTTGGATCCTGTCGATATCTGCTAAAACGGAAAGCTGGGGAGGATCACCCTGTCTTCAAGGTTACTAAGAATGACACAAACTGGAAGCGTCGCTTTTTCTTTGTTAGAAGGGATACCATCCCAGATGGGAAGGATCTGCCCAAGGAATGGGCCACTCATGGTAGGGTAGAGGATCCTGGAAGGATCACTATCAGACTTGTCTCATACGATGAGGATCACTAGCGTCTTCTTTATTTTTTGTGCAGCTATATCCATTGCTTATCTTAAGTTAACCCCTGCTGCAAGAGAAAGAGTCTTAGCTTTTAAAAAGCTCAATCCTGAGGTCAGAAGTTTCCAAGTCATCGTCCAAGATTCACAAGAAGTATCCTCCGCATCTGCCACTATGTCAAGTAAGTATCCTTATAAAAAAGTAGGTTATATGTAAGATTGTTTAATTAGTAAGGGGACTTATCTTGTTTTGATTGTGTAGGTGTTGGGAAGTCTGCCAAATCTGCCAAGTCTGCCTCCAAGTTTGGGATAGATGAACTTGCCAACGTCAAGTCTTCACGAAAGAAGGCTTCTGTAGCCAGTCCCTCTGCTTCGGCTCCTAAAGCACCTGTTAGAGGCAAGGGGAAGAAGAGGAAGACTTCTGAGGATCTCCAAGGATTTCCCCTGATCCGCCAACAGTTCCTTGACTATGTCAATGAGGTAAGGATCGTTGCCCCTGTTGGTTATCCTTCTCTAATGTCCTGCTTGTATATCCTGCCTGTATATCCTGCTTTTTTGAGGATCACCTGATCCTGAACTTACCTCTTTTCTCTTTTGCAGAAACTTGCCGAGATTGAGACCTACCTTGGCCATGTCGAGGATCAGGAGAGCCAAATCGCCGACCTCCAACAAATGGGCGTGTTAAAGGGTCTCAAGATAGCCGATCTTGAGAAGGAACTCCGGGCTACAAAGGATGAGGCTGCTCAAAGGCTAATTGATATGGATGGCGAGAAGCAGGAGATCATCCAGGATGCCAAGGTCTCTGCCGCAACTGCTATGTACAAGATTCAACTACAAATGGCTGCGGAGGCTCAGGATCCTGCCTTTGACAAGAGCTCATGGGACGTGGAGGGTTGGAAGGCAAGATTGGCAGAGCTGGAGGATGAGGACGAAGCAGAGGAGATCCCCATGCTGGAAGGTGGTGATGCTGAGAAGGATCAGGGTGGAGAAGCTGGTGGTGATGGAGCAGCAAAGGTGTGAGCTGCTGGATTGGGCGATGATGGATATTTCGAGACTAGGCCGGAGCCCAATTTTTTAGGATTGGTAGTGGTTTTTTGTGGTTGTTGATGGTTTGTGAACAATTTATGGTCTGTAATCTTTGAACAATAGTTTTTAGGGTAAAGGATCCTGGATCCTTCGAACAATAGGTAGGATTACAAAAGGTGGAGGGATCCTCTGTTTGGGGGGTGAAGCCTTTGTGATCCTGCCGCTTTTAATTTCCTGCACATGCTAAGACCGCATAGACAATGGACACCCTTTGCCAACCCATGTGGACGGGCCACGTTTTGCTGGTAGAAACGTGGGTTGGCAATTTTGACAACTTTTGAAGGGTTAATCCTTTCGTTAATAAATAAAATCTTAAACTTTTGTCGCTTATCTTGTGTTATTATCCTTTTTATTTTCAATTGTTTTGACACAAGTTTGTTTAAGTAAGAAAAGTTGAGCAAATTATGTTTAGGAAATTTAGGATATGATCCTGGATCTCTGATTTCCTCAATAGTATCCAAATCCTGAGCCATGATTGTAGCATTCTCTTCAGGATCACGAGCACTTGTTCTGGCAGTTGGGATCACCATCTCTGTGGGGATCACTGCTTCTGCCCCAAATACTAAAGAAAAAGGTGTTTGACCAGTGGCATTCTTGGGAGTTGTCCGGTCAGCCCATAGCACATAAGGTAACTCCTCTGCCCATTTTCCCTTCTTGGATCCTAGCTTCTTCTTCAGATTGTTGATGATGATCTTGTTGGATGATTCTGCTTGTCCATTGGCTTGTGGATGAACTGGTGTTGATGTTATCATCTTAATTCCCCAACTGTCACAAAAGTTAGTGGTTCTGCTTCCAATGAATTGGGAACCATTATCACATACAATTTCAGAGGGAATGCCAAATCTAGTTATAATGTTTCTTTTGATAAAGGATATAACTTCTTTTTCTCTGACTTGAGCAAAAGCTTCAGCTTCTATCCACTTAGAGAAGTAGTCAGTCATAGCAAGCATAAATACTTTTCCACCAGGTGCTTTAGGGAGCTTGCCAACTATATCCATCCCCCATCTCATGAATGGCCAAGAGGATGGTATGGGGTGTAGCAATTCAGCTGGTTGATGAAGGATATTGTTGTGTCTTTGACAAGGATCACATTTCCTAGCATATTCTACAGCATCCCTTTTCATGGTTGGCCAGTAGTATCTTGTTCTAAGGATCCTTGAGAATAATGCCCTGCCCCCAGTATGGTTTCCACAATCTCCTTCATGGAAGTCTCTCAACACTTCTTCAATTTCAGGATCCTCAATACATCTTAAATATGGTCCTGCAAGGGATCGTTTATATAGCACATTATTTAAGATTGTAAATTGAGATACCTTGATCCTGAAAGCTCTAGGATTTTCTCCCATTGGAATCTCTCCGTCTTGCAAGTATTTCATGATTGGTGAGACCCATGATCCTGCATAAGATTGAGCTTCTTCACTAGGGATTACTGCAGTATCCTCTTCTATTTCCATGGCCACTTGATTTTCAATAGCAGGAGCCAGGATATGGATGATAGGGATACTTATGTCTTCTGGAATTTTTAAGGATGATCCTAAGTTGGCCAATGCATCAGCTTCCGTGTTATCCTCCCTTGGTACCTGTGTTAAGCTGAAAGAAACAAAAGAGAGTGCCAATTCTTTGACTATCTCTAAATATTTGGTTAGTTTTTCACCTTTAACAGCATAGGATCCATTAAAGTGATTGGTGATCAATAATGAGTCTACATATACTTTAAGATATTTTACCCCCATATCCTTAGCAATTTGCAAGCCAGCAATTAAGGCTTCATATTCAGCCTCATTGTTAGTTGCTTGGAACTCACAGGCTATGGAGTGGGGTATTATGTCCCCCTGTGGCGATTTTAGTAGTATCCCGAGCCCTGTGCCCTTGACATTTGAGGATCCATTAGTGTGTAGTATCCAAGGATCCTTGGTCTCATCCAGCTGTTGGACTTCCAATTCTGCTTCTTTTTGTAGATCACTACTGAAATCAGCCACAAAGTCAGCTAGTGCTTGGGATTTAATGGCTGTTCTTGGCTCATATCTTATATCATGGGCACTAAGCTTTACTGCCCACTTAGCCATTCTTCCTGACATCTCTGGTTTCCTGAGGACATTCTTAATTGGAAAGTTAGTTCTAACAACAATAGTATGGGTTTCAAAATAATGCCTTAACTTAGTTGATGCCATGATTAATGCAAGAATAAGTTTTTCGAGGTGTGAGTACCTGGATTCGGCATCAAGTAAACTCTTACTTACATAGTAGATAGGATATTGTGTACCTTCGTGATCCTTCACAAGGACAGCACTTACAGCGGTTGAGGATACCGCCAAATATAAGGATAACACATCTCCTTTTTCGGGTTTTGATAATGCTGGTGCTGAGGACATATATTCTTTAAGGGCTTGTAAAGCATTCTCATGTTTCTCAGTCCACTCAAATTTCTTGTTCTTCCTTAGGATATCGTAAAATTCTTTACATTTTTCTGAGGATTTTGATATGAACCTGTTCAGAGCTGCTATCCTGCCTGTTAGCCTTTGCACATCCTTAGCATTGGCAGGGGACTTGATGTTTACTAGTGCTTTAATTTGCTCCGGACTTGCTTCAATGCCTCTCTGAGTTACCATATATCCTAGGAATTTACCTACCTTAACACCAAAGTGGCACTTTGAAGGATTAAGCTTCATGTTATATTTATCAAGGATATCAAATGCTTCTTCTAAATCCCTTAGGTGATCCTCAGCTTTCTTTGATTTGACTACCATATCATCTATGTATACTTCCATAGTTTGTCCAATTTGATCTTTGAACATCATATTCACCAGCCTGCTCGAAGTAGTCTCTCTACTTCTTCTTGGATAATGGCATTCCTTTCCGGTGCAAACTTCCTCCTTTTTTGATGGATTGGTTTGATAGACCTGTCAAAGCCAAGTTTGTGAGTAATAATATCCTTAGATATACCTGTCATATCTTCATGTTTCCAAGCAAAGGTAGATTTTCTTCTTTTGAGGAAGGATATTAAGTCTTCTTTCATCTTGCCAAGGATCCCTGATCCGATATAGATTTTTGATTCAGGATCACTAGGATCCAAGAGGATTTCGTCCACATCTTGTTCCCTTGCCTCCAAGACATTCCTCGGAGGATACTGTAATTGCTATTGCTCCCTTGGCTTCGAGGTTGGCTTCATGGATGAGGTATAACAATCCTTAGCCTCCTGCTGATCACTGTCGATCTTGATTATCCCCCATGGGCTAGGGAGCTTCACACATTGATGGTAGGTGGATGGGACCGCTTTCATATCATGTATCCAGGGCCTGCCAAGGATAACATTGCAACAAGATAAACAGTCAATCACACAAAATTTTTGATAATTATGTAATCCTTCCACATAGATTGGGAGTTTGATGTCCCCCAGAGTTTTCTTCGTTTCTCCACTGAATCCTACAAGCACGGAGGATCTTGGTGTGATGTCTGATTCTGGGATTCCCATCTTCTTCAGAACATCAAGCTGGATAATGTTCACTGAGCTTCCTCCATCGATAAGGATCCTGCGGACAAAATGGTTAGAGATAAAGAGAGTGATAACTAAACTATCATGATGAGGATCCTGAATGTTAATGCGATCATCCTCATCAAACGTTATCATCTTCCCTTCTGAGACACTTGATGTTCTAATAGGCCTTTCTCCATTATCCATTTTTGACTCCTTTGCATGTCTTTTGGCCGCCGAGAAGGATGTACCACAGATGTCTGATCCTCCGGAAATAAAGTTGATCACTTGTGCATTTGCCGGAGGTGCTGGAGCCTTTTCAGGGATCCTTTCAGGATCCTGAGTCCTTTGCTTTTTTCTTCCCAACAATTCTTTCAGGTGCCCCTTGCTTAATAGATATCCAATCTCTTTTCTTAAAGCTATGCATTCTTCAGTCAGATGCCCGAAATCCTCATGGTATGCACACCATTTTGACTTGTCTTTAGTCCCGGATGGTTTATCATTCTTCCTGGGCCACCTAGCTTTTTCACCTAGATTCTGCATTGCAAGGATCAGTTCATGATTATCAACGGAAAACAATATTCTGAGATTGGAGGATAATCTTCATCATCCTCTTCTTGGTCAACAGCATGCACGTTCTGGTTCTCATTTCTATGGTAGGATTTGAATTTGTTGTTCTTGAAGGAGGATCCTTGCTTCTCCTGTTTTGAGGATCCTACTTGTCTCTCCTGGATCCTCTTGTCATCCTCTAGCCGGATGAACCTGAGTGCTCGAGTTCTTACTTCATCTAGATTCCTGCATGGTGTCATAACAAGATCATCATAGAATAATGAATCCTTAAGCAGTCCCATTTTGAAGGCTTCAACAGCCGTAGCCATATCCAAGTTGGGAATGTCCAAGGATTCTTTACTAAATTTAGTTATATAATCCCTTAATGATTCATTATGATTTTGAGTTATCCTGTACAAATCACTAGTTAATCTTTCAAATTTTCTACTACAAGAGAATTGGTTATTGAATAAATTAACTAAATTAGCAAATGAAGTAATAGAGTAGGGGGGAAGACTTAGCAGCCAATTAAGAGCTGATCCAGTAAGGGTGGATCCAAATCCTTTACATAGGCATGCTTCTTTCAGTTTTTCTGGGATAGGATTGATCTCCATCCTCTCCCTGTATTGTGCTATGTGCTCTTGTGGATCCGTTGTACCATCATACAGCTTCATAGTAGGGATATGGAACCTTTTGGGTACCTCTGCATCACAAATTGGTGGTGCAAAGCGAGATACCTTATGGCTTCCATCTGCAATCTCTGGGATAGGCTTGACTACCCCTGGAACGCTTGAGATCATATCTTTTAGTTTCTGCAATTCCCTGGCCATAGCGTGATTGACACCTGTATCCTGCATGAATCCATGGTTAGTGGTAGGATAATTATTTAAAATGTTACCTCCCATTGGGTTCAAGTTAGGGAATCCATATTGCTGGGATTTTGGAACAACGGAGGGACCAGTGGAAGCAATGGTCTGCATTGGAATGAAGTCCCCTTGATGGACATCTAGACTTCCTGTTTGCAAACTTTTTAGGGATCCCTGGCACCTGGAAGGATCCTGGTATCTGGAAGGATCCTGGTATCTGGGATGATCCTGAAACGAAGGAGGATCCTTGACCCTGGGATGACCCTGGAACAAAGTAGGATCCTGCCGGCTGAAAGTGTGAGCCAGATGCCTGAGTCATTGCTGTCGATCCGAGGTGCAATCCTCTTGATTCTCCCATAATTTGCACGTCTGGAATTCCTGATGGCTGAGAAGTAATCATTGGAGTATCAAAGCTCAAAGACTTGGGCATCAGTGGGGAATGATCCTCTGCCGTTTTCTTCTGTCTTTTGAGATCTCCAATTTCCCTGAGGATCCTTTCATTAGTTTCATCCTGCCGCTGCATACGATCCTTCATCTGCAAAATCAAAGTAAATACATCACTGGTACTGGGAATATAAGAATTCATAGCAGAAGGAGATGGAGTTTTAGAATTAGTAGGAGTTTGTCTCTTCTCAGCATTCTTCTGGGATCCTGCCGGTGGTGGAGGCAGAATGTTCTGGGACGAGGTGACTGCAGACATTGCCGTGGACATGTTTTTCAATGATGAAGCCATGTAATTCTATGAAATGATTTCGAACAAAAGGTTTTCTTATGAATGAAGCACCAATTGCCCCACGGTGGGCGCCAAACTGTTTTGGTCAAAAATCACACAAGGATAATGTAACCAAACTTTATGTAAACGGGGTATGATGCTTGGTTAATTATAAAAGTAAAGGATCACTTCTATGAGAAATATGCAAAGACACAATGATTTATACGAGGAAAAAGCCCTTGATCAATGTATGATCTCCGGCATAAAAAACCTCGGGTGATGGCAACTACCGATCACCAACTTCAATATAAGAAAAATATAGTTACAACTTCGGATGATAATGAGCTAAGTACAAGGATCACTATAGTTTCGAGTGTCTAAGCGTGTGAGAGTTGTGTTGTCTGTTCTTCCGAATGAGGAAGAGTGTTATATATACAAGTGTAGGTGACCTATTTTAGGTAAAAAGACTAATAATCAGCTCATTACCCCTTTAGAAATAAAAGACAATCTAGCCTAAATTGCCGCCCTTAAATCAAGCTAAGGTCGCAACGTCTATCTTTGATTAAGCTCGTGCTATAATTGTGAAGACGCGTCCCTTGATTATGATGCTAAGAGCGTATCCTGCCAGATGTTCCTGCAAAATAATGTTGTATTACACGAAGGTAACTATTAGCATGAGGATCCTTTCAATGGTCCATGATCCTGATCCTGAAGTCCTACTGAGGATCACTGTCTGCCAAAGAAACAAGGATCACTGGTTAGGATCACGTATAAGGATCACGTATGATAAAATCCAGCCCTAACATCTACCACTATGTCAAGTAAGTATCCTTATTAAAAAGTAAGTTATATGTAAGACTGTTTAGTTAGTAAGGGAACTTATCTTGTTTTGATTGTGTAGGCGCTGGGAAACCTGCTAAGTCTGCCTCCAAGTTCGGGATTGATGAACTTGCCAATGTCAAGTCTTCAAGAAAGAAGACTTCTGTTGCCAGTCCCTCTGCTTCGGCCCCTAAAGCACCTGTTAGGGGTAAGGGGAAGAAGAGAAAGACTTGTGAGGATCTCCAAGGATTTCCCCTGATCCGCCAACAGTTTCTCGACTATATCAATGAGGTAAGGATCATTGCCCTGTTGGTTATCCTTCTCGAATATCCTGCTTGTGTATTCTGCCTGTATATCCTGCTTCTTTGAGGATCACCTGATCCTGAACATACCTTTTTTTCTCTTTTGCAGAAACTTGCTGAGATTGAGACCTACCTTGGCCATGTCGAGGATCAAGAAAGCCAAATCGCCGACCTCCAACAAATGGGCGTGTTAAAGGATCTCAAGATATCCGATCTTGAGAAGGAACTCCGGGCTACAAAGGATGAGGCTGTCAAAGCACTGATCAGCTTTGACTACGAGAAGCGTGACATCACCCAGGATGCTAAGGTCTCTGCTGCGATAACCATGTACAAGATCCAGCTGCAGATGGCTGCGGAGGCTCAGGATCCTTCCTTTGACAAAGGCACATGGGATGTGGAAGGCTAGAAGGCAAGGCTCGCGGAATTGGAGGACGATGATGAAGCTGAGGATATCCCTATGCTTGAAGGTGGTGATGCTGGCATGGATCAGGGTGGAGAAGCTGGTGGTGATGGAGCAGCAAAGGTGTGAGCTGCTGGATTGGGCGATGATGGATATTTCGAGACTAGGCCGGAGCCCAATTTTTTAAGTTTGGTAGTGGTTTGTTTGTGGTTGTGAATGTTTTGAAACAATGATGGTTGTACTTTGAACAATAGTTTTTAGGGCTAAGGATCCTGGATCCTTCGAACAACAGGTAGGATCGCAAATGGTGGAGGGATCCTCTGTTTTGGGGGATGAAGCCTTTGTGATCCTGCCGCCTTTAATTTCCTGCACCTGCTAAGACCGCATAGACAATGGACACCCTTTGCCAACCCATGTGGACGGGCCACGTTTTGCTGGTAGAAATGTGGGTTGGCAATTTTGACAACTTTTTGAAAGGGTTTAAGATCCTTTTGTTAATAATATAACTTTAATCTTTCTGGCTTATCTCGTGTTGTTATCCTTTATTTATCTTCTTATTTTCCAGTTTTTAGAAACATATTTGTTAGAGTAACAAGAGTTGAGCAACCATGTTTAATAAATTTAGGATATGATCCTAGATCAAATATCCTATCATTGAAAACTTTCAAGGATCATAGGCTTAGTTGTCAAAGTGTAAGGGTTGTTCAGTATAATCAGAATAGTCAAGGATCATACCTGAGGATCCAAGTTAGGATCCTAACCTTTAATCAAGATAACCTTAAGTGAAATTTTAACGGATAATAAGGATTAAGGATCCTTATTTGTTTAACTTCGAGAACCTGAAAATGGAACATAACTTGGGACTAAGCCGATGTAAAGGATAAATTAGTAGCTGGGGACATGCCCAAAGGATAACTGGGGATAATCCCAAAGGATCACTGGGGACAAGCCCAAAGGATAACTGGGGACAAGCCCAAAGGATAACTGGGGATGAGCCCAAAGGATCGTATGTAAACTGGAGTATGGCCCTTACTGGCGACTATCCAACTTAGTGACATGAAAATGTCAAAACCTTAGCTAACGTGAAAACGTTAGAAACCTTATGAACGGATGTATGGTACGTCTACCATTATACGTAGGATCCTGGGTATAGCCAGTACGGATGAGGTTGTCAGCCCCGGAAGTGGGTACTGGTCCCAAAGACGTGAACTATATCAGGTCATCGTGCGCTGCTGGCGGAAACTGGGGATAATCCCAAAGATAACTGGGGTTGAACCCAAGGATCTGTGGTGCTTTTGTAGATCTTTAACGATGTGCTGAAGATACCCTGAACTATCATAACTCAAATGGTTCGTGAGAAGAGGATGAAGGATACAGGATCCTTATCCTTTGGTAAAAAAGTAGGAAATGTATAGTTTTAAATAAGGACTTAACCAGGAGTAAGGATCACTGGCACACCTGGATCCTTCGAGGATACTTCAATGTAAGGATCACAATGCTTGAAGGATCAATGTATCACATAAAGTATCTCTTTAAGTTGAACCAGCATTCCAGGCTCTTGGTAACAAGTTTCCTTCCCATGGTTAGCATCTGTAATGCCCCCTTATCCCTGCTCAGCTTCAATCAAGTAAGGACCTTCCCACTTTGGTGCTAACTTCCCGTCAGCAGGATTAATAGTGTTTTGGAATGCTTTTTCTCACACCATATATCCGACTTGAAACTTCCTTACCCTAACATTTTTGTTGTAAGCAACCAGCCATTCTTTGTCTGGTAGGCTTGCCATCCTTATCCTAGCCAGACTCTGATTTCCCAATAGTATCCAAATCTGAGCCAGGATTGTAGCATTCTCTTCAGGATCACGAGCACTTGTTCTGGCAGTGGATCACCATCTCTGTGGGGATCACTGCTTCTGCCCCCAATACTAAAGAAAAAGGTGTTTGACCAGTGGCATTCTTGGGAGTTTGTCCCTGTCAGCCCATAGCACATAAGGTAACTCCTCTGCCCATTTTCCCTTCTTGGATCCTAGCTTCTTTCTTCAGATTGTTGATGATGATCTTGTTTGGATGATTCTGCTTTGTCCATTGGCTTGTGGATGAAACTGGTGTTGATGTTATTCATCTTAATTCCCCAACTGTCACAAAAGTTAGTGGTTCTGCTTCCAATGAATTGGGAACCATTATCACATACAATTTCAGAGGGAATGCCAAATCTAGTTATAATGTTTCTTTTGATAAAGGATATAACTTCTTTTCTCTCTGACTTGAGCAAAGCTTCAGCTTCTATCCACTTAGAGAAGTAGTCAGTCATGGCAAAGCATAAATACTTTTCCACCAGGTGCTTTAGGGAGCTTGCCAACTATATCCATCCCCATCTCATGAATGGCCAAGAGGATGGTATGGGTGTAGCAATTCAGCTGGTTGATGAAGGATATTGCTGTGTCTTTGACAAGGATCACATTTCCTAGCATATTCTACAGCATCCCTTTTCATGGTTGGCCAGTAGTATCCTGTTCTAAGGATCCTCGAGAACAGTGCCCTGCCCCCAGTGTGGTTTCCACAATCTCCTTCATGGAAGTCTCTCAACACTTCTTCAATTTCAGGATCCTCGATACATCTTAAATATGGTCCTGCAAGAGATCGTTTATATAGCACATTATTTAAGATTGTAAATTGAGATACCTTAATCCTGAAGGCTCTAGGATTTTCTCCCATCGGAATCTCCCCGTATTGCAAGTATCTCATGATTGGCGAGAATGATCCTGCATAAGATTGAGCTTCTTCACTAGGGATTACTGCAGTATCCTCTTCTATTTCCATGGCCACTTGATTTTCAATAGCAGGAGCCAGGATATGGATGATAGGGATACTTATATCTTCTGGAATCTTTAAGGATGATCCTAAGTTGGCCAATGCATCAGCTTCCGTGTTCCCTTGGTACCTGTGTTAAGCTGAAAGAAAAAAAAGAGAGTGTCAATTCTTTGACTATCTCTAAATATTTGGTTAGTTTTTCACCTTTAACAACATAGGATCCATTAAAGTGATTGGTGATCAATAGTGAGTCTACATATACTTTAAGATATTTCACCCCATATCCTTAGCAATTTGCAATCCAGCAATTAAGGCTTCATATTCAGCCTCATTGTTAGTTGCTTGGAACTCACAGGCTATGGAGTGGGGTATTATGTCCCCCTGTGGCGATTTTAGTAGTATCCCGAGCCCTGTGCCCTTGACATTTGAGGATCCATCAGTGTGTAGTATCCAAGGATCCTTGGTTTCATCCAGCTGCTGGACCTCCAATTCTGCTTCTTTTTGTAGATCACTACTGAAATCAGCCACAAAGTCAGCTAGTGCTTGGGATGTTCTTGGCTCATATCTTATATCATGGGCACTAAGCTTTACTGCCCACTTAGCCATTCTTCCGGACATCTCTGGTTTCCTGATGACATTCTTGATTGGAAAATTAGTTCTAACAATAATAGTATGGGTTTCAAAATAATGCCTTAACTTAGTTGATGCCATGATTAATGCAAGAATAAGTTTTTCGAGGTGTGAGTACCTGGATTCGGCATCAAGTAAACTCTTACTTACATAGTAGATAGGATATTGTGTACCTTCATGATCCTTAACAAGGACAGCACTTACAGCGGTTGAGGATACCGCCAAATATAAGGATAACACATCTCCTTTTTCGGGCTTTGTTAATGCTGGTGCTGAGGACATATATTCTTTAAGGGCTTGTAAAGCATTCTCATGTTTCTCAGTCCATTCGAACTTCTTGTTCTTCCTTAGGATATCGTAAAATTCTTTACATTTTTCTGAGGATTTTGATATGAACCTGTTCAGAGCTGCTATCCTGCCTGTTAGCCTTTGCACATCCTTAGCATTGGCAGGGGACTTGATGTTCACTAGTGCTTTAATTTGCTCCGGACTTGCTTCAATGCCTCTCTGAGTTACCATATATCCTAGGAATTTGCCTGCCTTAACACCAAAGTGGCATTTTGAAGGATTAAGCTTCATGTTATATTTATCAAGGATATCAAATGCTTCTTCCAAATCCCTTAGGTGATCCTCAGCTTTCTTTGATTTGACTACCATATCATCTATGTATACTTCCATAGTTTGTCCAATTTGATCTTTGAACATCATATTCACCAGCCTTTGATATGTTGCACCTGCATTTCTTAATCCAAAAGGCATGGCAATATAACAATACAAACCTGTTGGGGTCATAAAGGCTGTATCCTCTTGGTCAGATGGTTCCATCTGAATTTGTTGGAATCCAGATGATGCATCCATAAAGGTCAACAGTTCATGCCCCGCTGTTGCATCCACCATGGAGTCAAATGTGGGGTAGTGGGAAAGGATCCTTGGGACATGCCCTTATTCAGATAGTGAAAATCGACACATACCCTCCAACTTTCCGTTTTTCCTTTTGGACAACGACCACATTGGCTAACCATTTTAGATATTTTACCTCTCTGATCATACCCTGCTCGAAGTAGTCTCTACTTCTTCTTTGGATAATGGCATTCCTTTCTGGTGCAAACTTCCTCCTCTTTTGATGCGATTGGTTTTGATAGACCTGTCCAATGCAAGTTTATGAGTTATGATATCCTTAGATATACCTGTCATATCTTCGTGCTTCCATGCAAAGGTAGACTTTCTCTTTTGAGGAAGGATATCATGTCTTCTTTCATCTTGCCAAGGATCCCTGATCCGATATAGATTTTTTGATTCAGGATCACTAGGGTCAAGAGGATTTCATCCACATTCTTGTTCCCCTTGCCTCCAAGACATTCCTCCGGAGGATGCTGTAATTGCTATTGTTCCTTTGGCTTCGAGGTTGGCTTCATGGATGATGTATAACAATCTTTAGCCTCCTGCTGATCACTGTAACAAGATAAACAGTCAATAACACAAAATTTTTGATAATTATGTAATCCTTCCACGTAGATTGGGAGTTTGATGTCCCCACAGAGTTTTCTTCGTTTCTCCACTGAACCCTACAAGCACGGAGGATCTTGGTGTGATGTCTGATTCAGGAATACCCATTTTCTTCAGAACATCAAGCTGGATAATGTTCACTGAGCTTCCTCCATCGATAAGGATCCTGCGGACAAAATGGTTAGAGATAAAGAGAGTAATAACTAAACTATCATGATGAGGATCCTGAATGTTAATGCGATCATCCTCATCAAACGTTATCATCTTCCCTTCTGAAACACTTGATGTTCTAATAGGTCTTTCTCCATTATCCATTTTTGACTCCTTTGCATGCCTTTTGGCCGCCGAGAAGGATGTACCACAGATGTCTGATCCTCCAGAGATAAAGTTGATTCACTTGTGCATTTGTCGGAGGTGCTGGAGCCTTTTCAGGGATCCTTTCAGGGATCCTGAGTCTTTTGCTTTTTTCTTCCCCAACAATTCTTTTAGGTGCCCCTTGCTTAACAGATAACCAATCTCTTTTCTTAAAGCTGTGCATTCTTCAGTTATATGCCCGAAATCCTCATGGTATGCACACCATTTTGACTTATCTTTAGTCCCGGTGGTTTGTCATTCTTCCTGGGCCCACCTAGCTTTTTCTCCTAGATTCTGCATTGCAAGGATTAGCTCATGATTATCAACGGAAAAACAATATTCTGAGATTGGAGGATAATCTTCATCATCCTCTTCTTGGTCAACAGCATGCACATTCTGGTTGTCGTTTCTATGTAGGATTTGAACCTTATTGCTCTTGAAGGAGGATCCATGCTTCTCCCTGTTTGAGGATCCTACTTGTCTCTCCTGGATCCTTTTGTCATCCTCTAGTCGGATGAAACCTGAGTGCCCGAGTTCTTACTTTCATCTAGATTCCTGCATGGTGTCATAACAAGATCATCAAGAATAATGAATCCTTAAGCAGTCCCATTTGAAGGCTTCAACAGCCGTAGCCATATCCAAGTTGGGAATTGTCCAAGGATTCTTTACTAAATTTAGTTATAATAATCCCTTAATGACTCATTAATGATTTTGAGTTTATCCCTGTACAAATCACTAGTTAATCTTTCAATTTTCTACTACAAGAAAATTGGTTATTGAATAAATTAACTAAATTAGCAAATGAAGTAATAGAGTAAGGGGGAAGAACTTAGCAGCCATTTAAGAGCTGATCCAGTAAGAGTGGATCCAAATCCTTTAACATAGGCATGCTTCCTTTAGCTCTTCCGGGATTGGATTGATCTCCATCCTTTCCTGTATTGTTGCTATGTGCTCCTCAGGATCCCGTTGTACCAATCATATAGCTTCATAGTAGGGATATGGAACCTTTTGGGTACCTCTGCATCACAAATTGGTGGTGGCAAAGCGAGATACCTTATGGCTTCCATCTGCAATCTCTGGGATACGGCTTGACTACCCCTGGGACACTTGAGATCATATCTTTTAGCTCTGCAACTCCCTGGCCATAGCATGAATTGATACCTGTATCCTGCATGAATCCATGGTTAGTGTAAGATAATTATTTAAAGTGTTACTCCCATTGGGTTCAAGTTAGTGAATCCATATTGCTGGGGTTCTGGAATAACGGAAGGGACCAGTGGAAGCAATGGTCTGCATTGGAATGAAGTCCCCTTGATGGACATCTAGACTTCCTGTTTGCAAACTTTTAGGGATCCTGGCGTTTGGGAGGATCCTGGAACGAAGGAGGATCCTTTGAACCTGGGATGATCCTGGAACGAAGTAGGATCCTTGAAGCTGCTGCGCTCCCGGATAGGCTCCTGATTTCATGAAGGATCCTATATGCTGGGGATAGGATCCTGCCGGCTGAAAGTGTGAGCCTGATGTCTGAGTCATTGTTGTTGATCCGAGGTGCAATCCTCTTGATTCTCCCATAATTTGCACGTCTGGAATTTCCGATGGCTGAGAAGTGGATCATTGGAGTATCAAAGCTCAAGGATTTGGGCATCAGTGGGGGAATGATCCTCTGCAGTTCTCCTTTGTCTTTTGAGATCTCCAATTTCCCTGAGGATCCTTTCATTAGTTTCATCCTGCCGCTGCATACGATCCTTCATCTGCAAAATCAAAGTAATACATCACTAGTACTGGGAATATAGAATTCATAGCAGAAGAAGATGGAGGTTTAGAGTTAGTAGGAGTTTGTCTCTTCTCAGCATTCTTCTGGGATCCTGCGGTGGAGGAGGCAGAGTGTTCTGAGACGAGGTGATTGCAGACATCGCCGTGGACATGTTTTTCAATGATGAAGCCATGTAATTCTTTGAAATGATTTCGAACAGAAAGTTTTCTTATGAATGAAGCACCAATTGCCCCACGGTGGGCGCCAAACTGTTTTGGTCAAAATCACACAAGGATAATGCAACCAAACTTTATGTAAACGGGGTAATGATGCTTGTTTATAGAAAAAGTAAAGGATCACTTCAGTGTGAAATATGCAAAGACACAATGATTTATACGAGGAAAAGCCTTGATCAATGTATGATCTCCGGCATAAAAAACCTCGGGTGATGGCAACTACGATCAACCCAACTTCAATATAGTCAAAATATGTTACAACTTTGGATGATAATGAGCTGAGTACAAGGATCACTATCGTAATGTGTGTCTAGCGTGTGAGAATTGTGTTGTATGTTCTTCCGAATGAGGAAGAGTGTCAATATATAAAGTGTAGGTGACCTATTTTAGGTAAAAAGACTAATAATCAGCTCATTACCCTTTAGAAATAAAAGTAAATTCTAGCTAAATTATCGCCCTTAAATCATGCCAAGTTCCATATCCTTACAACGTCCATCCTCCGATTAAGCACATGCTATAGTTGTAAAGACGTGTCCTTTAATTGTGATGCTTAAGAGCGGATCCTGCTAGATGTCCTGCAAAACAACATTAATTCAACGAAAGCAACTGTTAGCATGAGGATCCTATGATGGTCCGTGATCCTGATCCTGGAACTCTGCTGAGGATCATTATCTGCCAAAGAAACAAGGATCACTGGTTAGGATCACACGTGAGGATCATGTATTGTAAAAATCCAGCCCTAACAATTAGGTTCTAGTAGGATTGGATTTGTTTCCATCCTTTCCCTATACTGGGCAATATGCTCCTCAGGATATGTCATCCCATCATACAACTTTATGCTGGGAGTCTGGAATCTTTTTGGAATTTCAGCATCACAAATTGGATGAGCAAATCGGGATATCCTGTGACTATCCTGGGATACTTTCGGTATAGGCTGCACTGCTCCAGGAACACTTGATATCATATCCTTCAATTTTTGAAGTTCCCTGGTCAATACTGGTGTTACACCTATATCCTGCAAAGAATCAGAATTATTAGTAGCAGGGATACTGATATTGGCAAACATGTTACCAGCCTGTCGGCTTTCGCCATATCCTGGACCATATCCTGGGCCATATCCTGGATCCCTCACGGTCGATATCCTGGCGGATGATGGTATCTCCAGCATGTTGCTCCGGGACTGACTCGGTATCATGTTGCCTTGATTATCCTCGGTAAATGTTGATGAACTAAAGATTAGCATCCTGGGCTATAGAGGAGTAGTTGTATCCTCCATAGGTTTCCTGGAGTTTGACTTCAAGAGTTGTATATCCTTCATGATTGTCTGGTTAGTTTCTTGCTGCCTCTTCATTTGTTCCTGTATACTACCAAACAAAGACAGAATTTCGTTATTAGAAGCAAGGATATGGGTTCTCCCTGAATTTCCGGATCTAGAAACATTCTGAGCAGCATGAATTTCTCTCGGTGTGTGGCTTTCATTTCTCCTCAAAAAAGTCTGAACTTGTGAAGGTGAGGGAGGCACCGAACCAACTGTTGCAGAAGTTGTAGCAGACACAGTAGAAGAGCTCATGTTTGATCTTGAGGCCATTGTAAACAATGTGGCAAAAAGTTTTGAAAACAGAAAACCGATTAACGATTTCACAAAGATTTTTAGCAAAGAGAGCACCACTTGCCCCACGGTGGGCGCCAAATTGTTTTGGTCAAAAATTACCGAAGTAATTAAGTGATCAAATTAGTTAAGTGAGGTAGTGTGCTAGAAATATGTGTGAAAAATATTCAAGTTAAGTTATTTGCTAAAACAGTTTCAGGATACGGCTCAGGATATTGAGTTGTATCTACGATCAAACAATGAGCAAAAAAGTAAAGTAAATGACACGAGATGTACGAGGAAAGCCCTTGATCAATCTAGATCGCCGGCATAAAACCTCGGGAGCTGACAACCGCAGTTGCCTTGTTCTTCTTATTGCTTGAATAACCAGGATACAGTGCAGGATAAAGCTCAGATCTCTACTAAGTGTTACAATGATTGCAAGTGATGAGTGTTAGTGTGCGATTACAAGTGAATTGTGTATGAATTCGAGAGTTAGAAGTGGAGTGAGTTGAAGTGAAGTGTCCTACGAGATCTGGCCATCCATATTTATAGTAAAAGAAACCAACAAACTATCCTATTATTCCGGGATACTTTGGAATATTCCATTCTGAACGTTGGGGGCTGCTTCTACTCGTTTTCCACGTGCTTATTGACTACAAAACCGGGTCTTTAGCTCATATAACCGTTACAATGTCAATAACATTGACCAACATCCGATATTCTCGCGGAATATGCTTTTCTGACCGTTACAAGACCCATTCTTCCACCATCAACGTCCATTTTTCAACCACCTTGAGCGAATCTTCAGGTAGATCAAGTCTTTTAACGTTGGTACCTTGCAACCAACGTTTTACAAGCCAATCGTTAGCAATAGTCAGGATACTGCCTCGGGATATTACCAATATCCTGGCCCGGTATCCTGATACGGTATCCTGATCCGGTATCCTGATCCGGTATCCTGATCATATACAACTAATAAAAAATCAAGATACAAAGTCAGGATATGGGCTCAGAATTTCACCCATAACACTTGTCATAACTAGTAATTGTTATAAATGTACTCATGACTATGTAACGCATATATGTAACCTATTCACACATACACATGATATTTTTGGTCCCGTTTACGTGTCACTACGGCAGGATTTGTCGATACTATACCTGTGGTATAGTGGGCATTGACTGTATGATGTTTGAAGTCACGGGGCCCCATGTGGTGCCAGTGGTGACGTGGGGTTATAATGACATGAGCAGGTACAAGTCATGAACGATTGGAAATAATGTGATTTACAACCTGTGTATATTCATGAACTCACCCGCAATAGCTGACGTATCTTTTTAGCATGTGTCATAGGTGATGTGGCATGATAGTTGCTCATAGTCCTAAACTTGTGATAGGATGGTAGTAATGTATATCCCGGATCAGTGTGATTTGGTGGGAGTGTTGTTACATCAGGCTAGACTTAATCTGATTGGATGTTGTAATTTGAGTTTCTAACGTTTGCGCAATTCATTTATTATCAATAAGATAAAACCTTTTCTCTATCAACAGTGTTATAAAGCATCTTTATCGGGTAGAGTGTCACGATAAGTTTACCAATATACCCTTACAAGAACATTAAATACAAATATTAAATGAAGCAAAATGAAGCATTCTTATTGGTTCGATCTTAGGCTCCAGCCTATTTAAACTATATTCGGTTAAATCTTTTAGCGAATCAGTTTAAAATAGCTAATAAGTGGCTCGACTCGTTCGCACTAGTTATATATGGAAACATAGAATGGTTCCCGTAAGAAATGGAAATATTGTGTGAAGTGTACGAAATCATGGTATGATTACGCAACAAACGTACATAATAACTCACAATTATGTATATATTTACTCGAGATATGTATAAAAATACAAAGTATATCAACTTTTCAAAAAATAAAAGTCATTTGTTAAAATAGATATAGCAATACTATACCCAAACAAAAAAGAAATGTTCAATTTTATGATATATTAAAAAAGGTAATAAAGTATATTATAGGTTATTGACGTTTTAATAAAAGCCAACCTTGATTTTTTTTTCTCCTCATGGGCCCACAAAAGTTTGAAAAAAGGGAAAATTACGAAAATAACCATTGACCACCATGACTTTTCAAAATAGCCACCTCATGCGTCTTTGGGGCGAAACCCAATAAAAATGGACACGTGGCCACGTGATGCATCCTTAGAGCGAGGCATCATGCATGGGATGCGTCGGGCAAGTTTCTGAGGTTTCCGGCGAGTTGCATGTTTCCGGCGAGTTTGTACGATATGCACTAAAAACTTACTATTCTAGTTTTAACCTTTAAGTTGCAATAATCAGATTATTAATTCCTGATAATGTATGCAAATATGCAATAGCTATGCTTAACATTATATCTTTACGATCAATTTGTGTCAAAAGTTAATTGGCAAATAAGTAACTTCATCAATGTTGCATCATTACACATCATTTTAGAAGATAACATTAGGAATTTTCATCTTCTTTTACAGAAGCAAATATGTCGTATTTTGAATCACTAGCAGTCGTGGGATTCTTTTATTCTATTGACCAGTCTTTTTATGCATCTGCAAATAATGCCATTACAGGTTTGTTACATATTGTTCAAACTCGTCGGAAACCTGCAACTCGCCAGAAACCTCATAAACTTGCCCGACGCATCCCGTGCATGATGCCTCGATCCAAGGACGCATCCCGTGTGTGACAACTCAAATTTCCAAGATTCCTACTTCGCATTTATGGCACGTTCATTTATTGTTAGTTGTTTATTTGCACAATTAGTTGCTATGGAATTGTATACGTTTTGGTGCAATGAATCGTATTGTGTGATTGTACATGGTTGTTTGTTAATTATGAAAGACTTGTCATATATATAAACTTGGTGATGAAACTGTGAAATTGTTGTGAAATGGTGTACTTGTGTAAAATATGATACTTAGGGATGTATAGAGAAATTAGTGAAACTCTAATCATACTTAACCCTAATTCCTTTCACTAATCACCACCCAAGAAACTAAACACGTACTTCACATTCTCTGGCAATCATCATCACCATCATCATTGGCACAAGACATTCAGCACTTTTGATTCCACATTTTCTCTAGAATCAATACAAGGTAATTGTTTATTGATTGCTTGATTATTATCAATTCTTGATTATGTGTTCATGTAAACCCTAGCTTTCATATGATACTTCTGTGGTTTTTGATTGAGTTCTGATGATTTAGAAATGATTTAGTTTAGTGTGTAACCAATTGCCTGATGATAAGATACAAGTTAGGATAGAATGATTGATTGATATGTGATTTTGCTCTGCAAATGTATGAATTAGGGTTTTTTTGATCGTGGTTGTAAAACGTAACTGTTCTGATCTTTTGATTCTGCGCAATGATTGGAAATCACGCTTAATGGTTACTCAGATTTTTGTGAATGAATATACTTGTCTGAGTTTCGTAACCCTAATTTAATTGTCTGAGTTTTAAAAGGGTGTTTATGGTCCGAGTTTTACTTGATTAGATGTCCGACTTGTGTAGTGTGCAAGGGAGGTCCGAATTTTATGAGAAACTCCCCCTGGTCCGACTTTTGTAACACAAGGGAGGGGTCCGACCTTTTTGTGGTGGACATGTCCGAGTTTTGGGCAAAGAGAACAAGGGGTCCGAAGTTTTAACCCCCACCTATGTTGTCCGAGTTTTTAACCCCCACCCCCTTTGTCCGAATTTTAAAACCCCACCCCCATGGTCCGAGTTTTTGTAAGGCATCATGTTGTCCGAGTTTTTTTAAGACAAATGAGTTGTCCGACTTTTGTATTGATGTGTAGTCCGACTTTTGTGTTAATGTGGGATCCGATCTTCTAATGCTCATCATGTTGTCCGAGTTTGCTTAATGTGGTTAAGTCCGACCTTATACTTGAATATGAGACCTTGATTGTTATTTTATGTGAAGTCCGACCTTTTAATTGTATACACACATGATCCGAGCAATTGTTGTGTCATATAGTCAGGATTGTAGTAGCAATGCATGGTCGAGTTCTGTTAATTCAGTAAGCATGTCA
This sequence comes from Helianthus annuus, assembly GCF_002127325.2. NCBI lineage: Eukaryota > Viridiplantae > Streptophyta > Magnoliopsida > Asterales > Asteraceae > Helianthus > Helianthus annuus. The sequence goes on along the minus strand of NC_035448.2, from coordinate 120,396,165 downwards.
AAGACAAGTTGATTAACCCTGTTAATTGTTAAACCTGTTTATTCAGTTAATGTATTGGTCCTGTTGAATGCTAACTCTGTCAAGTGCGTTAATGGTATGAAACATGTTAACTGCCTGTTAATCTTGCCAAGCATAAATAGTGCGATTTTGACTAAACTGCATACGTGATATGTGATAACTGTTTAAACACACTTCGTGACATAAATGGCATGCGAACATGAACTGATTTAATACACGTGCACTATAGGACTTGACTGATTACATGTGAGCGCATAACATAACATACCGAGCAAACCAAGGTGAGTTCACACAGCCAAGGCATGGGTTCCCAGGGTGGGAATGGGTTGGATTATTTATTTGTGATTACCTAGCACATGGAACTTAGTTATATGATCCTCGGGTGAGGAAGGGTTATTGATAAGATACAACTAGACTAATGGTACTAAATTGAACTGATCTTCGCACACACGCCAGGGTTGGCCGCGATATTATGACTAATCTTCGCACACATGCCTAGGAAGGCCGCGAACTATACTCTAAAACTTCGCATACATGCCAGGGTGGCCGCGATACAAACATACCTAGTCTAGAATACTTGAGAACTTTCCCTAATCTTCGCATACATGCCTAGGAGGGCTGCGATACGAACTATTACGATACATGACTTAATGAACGAATACAAGGCTTACTATACTATTACAATTACTAAACTATAAACTGTGAACTCGCTCAACTAGTTGTTGATCCTCTGTTACATGCCTTGCAGGTCGTTAGACATATGGAGCTTGCACAGGGAGGAGCAGGTCGTTGTGGAGCATGGATCGTGGATGCCATGTTAAAACATTTAAACATTTGAACTTATGTTATACATTGGGTTTTCATACTTATGCTTCCGCTACACTTTGAAACTATGATTATGTTTTGAACACCTATCGTATTGAATGATTGGTTTGCATTTGTTTTACTTGATATTAATTACATGTTCAATATGATTGGTGGCTTGATCCTGGTCAGTCACGCTCCGCGGTGATACTCCGCAGGGGATTTTGGGGGTATGACAGATTGGTATCAGAGCCATTGGTTATAGAGAACTTGGTTTTAATATGGGAAAACGTTTTTATTAAAACCAGACTATAACCAGAACAATGCTCTCAACGATCCACAACGACGCTTCGCTCCACGTGCAAGACTCAACATCCTAGGTAATAAGGTTTACGTTTATTGCCTACATGCTAGAATTGCATAGAACTTTGCTCGTAGTATGCTTAAATTACATTGCTCACTATTTGTTATTGCTTGAGAACACCTATGTGCTTACACTCTTCTGTCATCGCACTACTCGCGAACCATTCTCACTTACACTACTTTTACTATGAAGATCATGTCTGGACGTGTGAACATGACTCAAGACCAGTTGACGACACTTATCAATGAACGAGTAGCTGCGGCACTTGCAGCTGCTTACGCAGGAGGTATACCCTGCAGTCGTAACTCATCCTAGGATCTTTAGATCCTACGTTCCTAACCAACTCTTATGTTTAACCTCATTCTGTTCTTACACATTAGGTCAACACATTCAGCAACCTGTTTGTACTTTCAAGAACTTCATGGATTGTCGTCCTAGCACGTTCAGTGGCACCGAGGGGGCAGTGGGACTCCTCCATTGGTTTGAGAAGCTAGAGTCAGTATTCGAAATGTGTGAATGCCCTGAGGCTCGCAGGGTCAAATATGCCACTGGTACCTTAGAGGGGATTGCGTTAACTTGGTGGAACGCACAAGTGCAGATCCTAGGGTTGGCAGCTGCTAACGCCACCCCTTGGAATGATTTCAAGGAACTGATCAAAAGGGAATACTGCACACGGGAAGATATTCACAAGTTGGAAGATGAGTTCTACCATCTGAAAATGACTGGGTCAGAAATTGAAGCTTATACCAAAAGGTCAAACGAGCTGGCCGTGCTGTGTCCAACTATGGTGGACCCTCCAGTCAAGCGCATTGAGTTGTATCTCAAGGGGTTAGCGCCAGAAATCCAGAGCCATGTGACATCGGCTAATCTTGATAATATTCAGGCTATTCAGCGCCTTGCTCATCGTATTACGGATCAGGCAGTGGACCAGAACAAGCTGCCAAAACGCGTCAGTGCTACCACTACTGCTGCTACTACTTCTGCTACTCCCAGTGACAACAAAAGAAAATGGGATGGGGATTCCAGCAAGGGATCAGCTTCAGTTCAGTCACAGGTTCAGCAGCGAAAGACTGACAGTTATCAGAGTCCCAGTCAGCACTCCTCAGGCAATCAGGGGCAGGGTGGATATCGGGGAATTCACCCACTATGTAACAGGTGCAACAGACACCACAGTGGACGGTGTCGTAAGGAGCGTTGTCAGAGATGCCTCAAGATAGGGCATGAAGCTAAAGACTGCAGGAGTTCGCGACCTGCAAATCAGAATCAGCAACACCCACCACCAGCTCCACAGAACCAGCATCAGCAGCAGCAACAGCGGGGCAACAGGGGATATTTTCAGTGTGGGGCTGAGGGTCATTTCAAGCGTGATTGTCCCCAGTTAAACCAGAACCAGAATCGCAATAACAACAACAATGGTGGAACAACAACGACAATGAAGCAAGGGGTCGTGCATTTGTGTTGGGGCAGGGTGATGCTAGAAATGATCCCAACGTAGTCATGGGTAAGTTTCTTCTTGATGACTTTTATGTTACAGTATTATTTGATTCGGGTGCGGATACAAGTTACGTGTCTTTGAAAGTTAGCCAAATGTTAAAACGTGCATCAACTCCCCTAAACACCAAACATGTCGTAGAGTTAGCTAATGGTAAAAGTCTAGAAGCAACACATATAGTTCAGGGTTATAATCTTATCCTCGCTGGTCAAGCTTTCTCTATCGACCTTATTCCTATAGTTCTGGGTAGTTTCGACATCGTCGTTGGTATGGATTGGTTATCCAATCAGCAAGCAGAGATCCTATGTAAGGAGAAGATTATTCGTATTCCTCGTTCTGGTAAAGAACCCTCGAAGTTCAAGGCGACAAGAGTGGTGCTGTGGTTGGCATCATCTCTTTCCTGAAGGCTCAGAAATGTTTATGAAAGGGTCATACTGCCATTCTGGCATTAGTTACTGATGCATCGACGAAAGAGAAAAGAATAGAGGATATTCCAGTTGTACGCGAATTTCCTCAAGTGTTTCCTGAAGATTTACCTGGTCTACCGCCTCATCGTCAGGTCGAGTTTCAAGTCGAGCTAGCTCCGGGAGCAGCACCTATAGCTCGCGCACCATATTGTTTAGCTCCAACTGAACTGGAGGAACTGTCAAAGCAACTACAAGAGCTCTTGGATAAGGGCTTCATTCGTCCAAGCTCTTCGCCTTGGGGAGCTCCAGATTATTCGTGAAAAAGAAGGATGGCACTTTCAGGATGTGCATCGATTACCGCGAACTGAACAAGGTCATAGTGAAGAACCGCTATCCTCTTCCTCGTATAGACGACTTATTCGACCAATTGCAAGGGTCGAGTTACTACTCCAAGATAGACTTGAGGTCAGGTATCATCAGCTGAGAGTCCGGGATGAGGACGTCTCCAAGACAGCATTCAGAACTCGCTACGGTCACTACGAGTTTCTAGTCATGCCATTTAGGCTTACGAACGCGCCTGCAGTTTTCATGGATCTTATGAACAGGGTGTGCAAACCCTATCTTGACAAGTTCGTCATTGTTTTCATCGACGACATTCTGATATACTCCAAGAGTCAGGAGGAACACGAAGCACTTACGTCTTATCCTGGAACTTCTTCGGAAGGAACAATTGTACGCCAAGTTTTCAAAATGCGACTTCTGGCTTCGTGAAGTCCACTTCTTAGGTCATGTGGTGAACAGGGATGGGATTCATGTCGATCCATCCAAGGTAGATTCGATTAGGAACTGGCCTGCACCGCGTACACCAACGGAAATACGCCAATTCTTGGGTTTGGGGGGTATTACAGGCGATTCATTAAAGACTTCTCCAAGATCGCACAGCCGCTTACAATGCTGACACAGAAAGGTGTTACCTATCGTTGGGGTAATACACAAGAAACTGTTTTTCAGTACCTGAAGGATAGACTATGCAGCGCACCTATTCTCTCATTGCCAGAGGGCACGGACGATTTTGTGGTCTATTGTGACGCATCGATACAGGGGCTTGGTTGTGTATTGATGCAGCGGGATAAAGTTATTGCCTACGCTTCGCGGCAACTCAAAATTCATGAACGGAACTACACGACGCACGATTTAGAGCTGGGAGCTGTTGTTTCGCGCTCAAGATATGGCGACACTACTTGTACGGTACCAAGTGCACTATTTACACCGATCACAGGAGTCTCGAGCATATCTTCAAGCAGAAAGAATTGAACATGCGTCAACGACGATGGGTCGAGTTACTTAATGATTACGAATGCGCCATCAAGTACCATCCAGGCAAGGCCAATGTTGTGGCAGACGCTCTCAGTCGAAAGGATACTCTACCTAGGCGTGTACGAGCTTTGCAGCTCACTATTCAGTCTGATCTTCCTGCACAGATACGAGATGCTCAGGTGGAAGCATTGAAACCAGAAAACGTCAGGGCTGAAGCCTTACACGGCTCAAGGCAACGGTTAGAACAAAAGGAAGATGGCACCTACTATGTAACAGGGCGTATTTGGGTACCACTATACGGCGGTTTACGAGAACTTGTGATGGATGAAGCTCATAAGTCTCGCTACTCGGTACATCCAGGTTCGGATAAAATGTATCATGACATCAGAACAACCTATTGGTGGCCTAGCATGAAGGCCCACATTGCAACTTACGTCGGCAAATGTTTGACTTGTGCGAGAGTCAAGACAGAGTACCAGAAACCCTCAGGCCTACTGCAACAACCCAGAATACCACAGTGGAAATGGGAAGAAATTTCCATGGATTTTGTTACTGGCCTGCCTAGATCTCAGCGTGGGAATAATACTATATGGGTGATCGTGGATCGACTCACCAAGTCTGCACACTTCCTGGCTATTAAGGAAACGGATAAGTTCTCCACCCTCGCAGACTTTATCTTAAAGAAGTTGTTTCGAGGCACGGGGTGCCACCTCTATCATTTCGATCGCGATGCACGATTCACGTCAGAACTGTGGCAGCTATGCACAAAGCTTTTGGCTCTCGGTTAGATATGAGCACGGCTTATCACCCTCAGACAGATGGGCAGTCTGAGCGCACGATTCAAACTTTAGAAGACATGCTTCGGGCATGTGTTATTGATTTCGGCAACAACTGGGAAAAGCACCTCCCTTTAGTGGAGTTTTCGTACAACAACAGTTACCACACCAGCATTCAGGCCGCTCCATTCGAGGCATTGTACGGACGATAATGCCGGTCACCTCTCTGTTGGGCAGAGGTGGGAGATAGTCAGATTACAGGTCCAGAAATGGTAGTTGACGCTACTGAACGAATAACACAGATACGACAACGCATGGCGGCAGCTCGTGATCGCCAGAAAAGCTACGCTAATAAACGCAGAAAACCGCTCGAGTTCCAAGTTGGGGATCGAGTGCTACTCAAAGTCTCACCCTGGAAGGGTGTGGTTCGTTTTGGTAAACAAGGCAAGCTCAATCCACGGTATGTTGGACCGTTCGAAATCACTGAAAGAATAGGCACAGTGACCTACCGACTAAAACTTACCAGCTGAACTCGGTGCAGTTCACAATGTTTTTCACGTGTCGAATCTGAAGAAGTTCCTGTCAGATGAGACCCTATAGTTCCTTTTAAGGAACTCACTATCGACGAGCTGTTGCACTTCGTCGAGGAACCTGTAGAAATCACGGACCGGGATGTTAAGGTCCTCAAACAAGAGAAATCCCTCTTGTCCGAGTTCGTTGGAACTCCAAACGTGGCCCAGAGTACACCTGGGAACGCAAAGACCAGATGACAGAAAAGTACCCCCAGTTATTCGGAACCAATGCAACCACTACTGAGACTGAAGCTACTACTGCGGAATTTCGGGACGAAATTCCAAATCAACGGGGGATGATGTGACACCCCAGGAAAACCAGTAAACGATACAATCTACCTAGCTTCCTCAGTAACCACATGCTAAATTTCGGGACGAAATTTCTTTCAAGTTGGGGATAATGTGACAACTCAAATTTCCAAGATTCCTACTTCGCATTTATTGCACGTTCATTTATTGTTAGTTGTTTATTTGCACAATTAGTTTGCTATGGAATTGTATACGTTTTGGTGCAATGAATCGTATTGTGTGATTGTACATGGTTGTTTGTTAATTATGAAAGACTTGTCATATATATAAACTTGGTGATGAAACTGTGAAATTGTTGTGAATGGTGTACTTGTGTAAAATATGATACTTAGGGATGTATAGAGAAATTAGTGAAACTCTAATCATACTTAACCCTAATTCCTTTCACTAATCACCACCCAAGAAACTAAACACGTACTTCACATTCTTGGCAATCATCCACCATCATCATTGGCACAAGACATTCAGCACTTTTGATTCCACATTTTCTCTAGAATCAATACAAGGTAATTGTTTATTGATTGCTTGATTATTATCAATTCTTGATTAGTGTTCATGTAAACCTAGCTTTCATATGATACTTCTGTGGTTTTTGATTGAGTTCTGATGATTTAGAAATGATTTAGTTTAGTGTGTAACCAATTACCTGATGATAAGATACAAGTTAGGATAGAATGATTGATTGATATGTGATTTTGCTCTGGCAAATGTATGAATTAGGGTTTTTTTGATCGTGGTTGTAAAACATAACTGTTCTGATCTTTTGATTCTGCGCAATGATTGGAAATCACGCTTAATGGTTACTCAGAGTTTTGTGAATGAATATACTTGTCTGAGTTTCGTAACCCTAATTTAAATGTCTGAGTTTTAAAAGGGTGTTTATGGTCCGAGTTTTACTTGATTAGATGTCCGACTTGTGTAGTGTGCAAGGGAGGTCCGAATTTTATGAGAAACTCCCCTGGTCCGACTTTTGTAATACAAGGGAGGGGTCCGACCTTTTTGTGGTGGACATGTCCGAGTTTTGGCAAAGAGAACAAGGGGTCCGAAGTTTTCACCCCCACCTATGTTGTCCGAGTTTTTAACCCCCCACCCCCTTTGTCCGAATTTTAAAAACCCCACCCCCATGGTCCGAGTTTTTGTAAGGCATCATGTTGTCCGAGTTTTTTAAGACAAATGAGTTGTCCGACTTTTGTATTGATGTGTAGTCCGACTTTTGTGTTAATGTGGGATCCGATCTTCTAATGCTCATCATGTTGTCCGAGTTTGCTTAATGTGGTTAAGTCCGACCTTATACTTGAATATGAGACCTTGATTGTTATTTTATGTGAAGTCCGACCTTTTAATTGTATACACACATGATCCGAGCAATTGTTGTGTCATATAGTCAGGATTGTAGTAGCAATGCATGGTCGAGTTCTGTTAATTCAGTAAGCATGTCAAAGACAAGTTGATTAACCCTGTTAATTGTTAAACCTGTTTATTCAGTTAATGTATTGGTCCGTTGAATGCTAACTCTGTCAAGTGCGTTAATGGTATGAAACATGTTAACTGCCTGTTAATCTTGCCAAGCATAAATAGTGCGATTTTGACTAAACTGCATACGTGATATGTGATAACTGTTTAAACACATTCGTGACATAAATGGCATGCGAACATGAACTGATTTAATACACGTGCACTATAGGACTTGACTGATTACCTGTGAGCGCATAACATAACATACCGAGCAAACCAAGGTGAGTTCACACAGCCAAGGCATGGGTTCCCAGGGTGGGAATGGGTTGGATTATTTATTTGTGATTACCTAGCACATGGAACTTAGTTATATGATCCTCGGGTGAGTAAGGGTTATTGATAAGATACAACTAGACTAATGGTACTAAATTGAACTGATCTTCGCACACACGCCAGGGTTGGCCGTGATTATGACTAATCTTCGCACACATGCCTAGGAAGGCCGTGAACTATACTCTAAAACTTCGCATACATGCCAGGGTGGCCGCGATACAAAACATACCTAGTCTAGAATACTTGAGAATTTTCCCTAATCTTCGCATACATGCCTAGGAGGGCTGCGATACGAACTATTACGATACATGACTTAATGAACGAATACAAGGCTTACTATACTATTACAATTACTGAACTATAAACTGTGAACTCGCTCAACTAGTTGTTGATCCTCTGTTACATGCCTTGCAGGTCGTTAGACATATGGAGCTTGCACAGGGAGGAGCAGGTCGTTGTGGAGCATGGATCGTGGATGCCATGTTAAAACATTTAAACATTTGAACTTATGTTATACATTGGGTTTTCATACTTATGCTTCCGCTACACTTTGAAACTATGATTATGTTTTGAACACCTATCGTATTGAATGATTGGTTTGCATTTGTTTTACTTGATATTAATTACATGTTCAATATGATTGGTGGCTTGATTCTGGTCAGTCACGCTCCCAAGCGGTGATACTCCGCAGGTGGATTTTGGGGGTGTGACAGATTGGTATCAGAGCCATTTGTTATAGAGAACTTGGTTTTAATATGGGAAAACGTTTTTATTAAAACCAGACTATAACCAGAACAGTGCTCTAAACGATCCACAACGACGCTTCGCTCCACGTGCAAGACTCAACATCCTAGGTAATAAGGTTTACGTTTATTGCCTACATGCTAGAATTGCATAGAACTTTGCTCGTAGTATGCTTAAATTACATTGCTCACTATTTGTTATTGCTTGAGAACACCTATGTGCTTACACTCTTCTGTCATCGAACTACTCGCGAACCATTCTCACTTACACTACTTTTACTATGAAGATCATGTCTAGACGTGTGAACATGACTCAAGACCAGTTGACGGCACTTATCAATGAACGAGTTGCTGCGACACTTGCAGCTGCAAAAGCAGGAGGTATACCCTGCAGTCGTAACTCATCCTAGGATCTTTAGATCCTACGTTCCTAACCAACTCTTATGTTTAACCTCATTCTGTTCTTACACATTAGGTCAACACGTTCAGCAACCTGTTTGTACTTTCAAGAACTTCATGGATTGTCGTCCTAGCACGTTCAGTGGCACTGAGGGGGCAGTGGGACTCCTCCATTGGTTTGAGAAGCTAGAGTCAGTATTCGAAATGTGTGAATGCCCTGAGGCTCGCAGGGTCAAATATGCCACTGGTACCTTAGAGGGGATTGCGTTAACTTGGTGGAACGCACAAGTGCAGATCCTAGGGTTGGCAGCTGCTAACGCCACCCCTTGGAATGATTTCAAGGAACTGATCAAAAGGGAATACTGCACACGGGAAGATATTCAAAAGTTGGAATTTTTTATATTATATATATATTTAAAAAAAACTATCTATATTTACTTTTGACCGGGTTATCTGTTTTAATATTTAGAGTTGTAACAATTTTGTAATGTCCAAAATTTAAACCCAAACTAAATATCTAATGGTAAAATTGTCTACTCAATTTTAAATGGCCCAAATTTCAAACAATTAAACCCAAATTAAATATTATATATAAATCGATTTAGCAGGTAGGGCTCGAACTTTTTTATCTTGCCAAGGGGCCAATTTTTTTAGAGTAAATTACAAGTTGTCCTTTATCTATATACCATTTTTCAGGTGGTGTCCTTTAGCGTAAAAGTTGACAAGTTCTATACCTTTTGTTTCAAAATCTTGCATGTTATGTCCTTTCAGCCTAATCCAATTAAAATTTTTGGTTAAGTATAGTCATGTACCTTGGACATAAGGACATTCTTGTCATTCACCTCCTCAAAGACCATTATATAAAATAACTTATATCAAGGAACTATTGCGTAAAAAAACTAAAAGTTGTTTAAGTTAGGAAACCTCTGCACACTCCTTCTCTCTCTCTCTCTCTCTCTTTTCTCTCTCTAAACAGTTGAAAAAGGATTACCACCTTTTCGTTTAGAGGACTCCTCATATAACTCTTGAAGGATGTTGCCAAGCTTCTTCACAAACACCCCAAATCCACTTCACTTTCGGAAGGGGCCACAGTCTGACCCATCATCTTTCTCTTCCTCTCAGAAACGTCTAAAGCAGCTTCAGTATCCAGCTTTTGCTTTACATCAGACAATAACTTCCTCTTTTTTCTCCATGATCTAGGTAAGAGTGGCTTAATCTTCTTCAACATCGACAGTCGTCCGTTTAACTCCTACGTCTACCCCAGACAACGTGTCAGATACCACAATATAATCCAAATATTGTAGCCGAGAGGAATGAGTACTGGTCTGCACTTCAGGTTGAGTTTTCTTTTTAGGCTTCCCTTGCACGGGCGTAGCCGTAACAACCTCAGGCTCCACAGTAGCGGGTTTCGACGCAACGTCACACCCAACACCTTGACCAGGCCGCGCGTGTGGACCTGCACGTGTTGAACGATGAATAAGACCGTGAAAAGATCCAGTAGACTCCTCACTCGAAGGAGAATAGTCTCCCCTCGAGTAGGAGACTTACTAATTTCAGATCTCGTGGAGGTATAAGGATGCGCACCTGTTGGTGTAGCAATGTAGGCAATTAAACTCTCAGGTGTAGGGCGAAAGAAGTTATCCTTGATTTGCTTCACCCATGGGATCCCCCCTCAGGGAGCAATCGTGTCACCATCTCACCACCAACTAACGAATCCAAAGCATTCATCAAATTATACGCTGCAAAGCAAACACTGATAAGTAATTAAGAACATCGCAAAGTGGACACAACGGGAGACAACTAACAAAAGTTACATTTCTCCTTGTACGCATACACAGGTGCCGCCTTCGGGTTCTTTGGCACCCATAACAAACTTGTTGGAGTCTGTATGCCCAAGACACGTATTAGACTGATGTGGCTAGTACGTTAAGATCCAAGTCGAGTCACACCCAAATACAAGCTAGAAAAACACGTATAATATTTATTTATGATATGATCAAACAAATAAATATTAACACTTACAATATTTAGAAATTGGTTTTCTAAATAATTACACTTGAGAAACCAATAAATTATATGGATAATTTATTTTTGAGAGAATATTTTATTTTGTTATTTAATGGGTTAAATAACATTTTAAAAGGTTATATAAAGTCTTGTAAATACATAATGTTATATTTATAAAGTTATAAATATAAACTAAGACTTAATATATATAAAGGAAAAATGAATTTTTTTAAAAAAAAACCCCCTTAGGGCCGCCAACATGGGGCTTCCCAAGACCAAGGATGGTCCAATGAACTAGCATGCATTTGCATGTGTTAGTTAACTCTTGATTGGGCACAAGGGTGGTGATGTTCTCTCAAACTTTTAAAACCATACGCATGACCAAAATAATCAAGAAGGATTAGAGAATTGCTCTCAATATATTCAGCCATCATAGGGTATTTTCAAGTGTTTAATTTTGATCATAAGTGTGTTAAATCCTAGCTACAATCAAGGTGTTTGTTGGAAGCTTGGGGTATACAAGCTTGAGACCTTCTACTCTTGAAGGCAACCATTCAAGAAGTATCATCCGTTTCATTTCTTATTACTCCAAGAAGGTAGTTTTCTAAACATCCTATGGTTGTGTTTGATAGTATGCATGTTGATATATGGATCCGGGTTCTGGGATTTTGCTTATAAATGAAATTTATATCTTAAAAGTAACATGTTTTAAATATTATTTCCGTTGCGTTTTTATTTCATATGGATGAAATTACTTTGATAAACATGTTAAAATCCCATCAATGGCATCTAGAGCCGCTTATATGAGTGCATGCTTCAATAGATTAAAAATTTCGGGTTTCGGGTTTGAATAAAACCCTATGGCCGAAAATTTTAACATGGTTATCCCTTTGTTATTCAAGATTATTTTCTTACATGCATAAAGGAATCTTGAAAAATTATTTCATATGGATGATTTGTTTGTTTGGATAAAACTTACCTTTTCGGTTTTTTGTACATAACCGAAAATGGTCATAAAAGGGAACCATTTTTTGTGCTTCTTGATTTAATATATATATATATATATATAGATATATATATATATATATTGGTGCATATAACCTAGCCATGACCTTGTGTTGAATGTTTATGTTGTGATTTATTTTATTAATTATTCAATGGGTTGTAATAATTATTATTTTGTCTTCCATTTGTAATATATGTAATTTATTTATTTTTCATTTGGCATGTAAAAAAATAGATTAGGTGCATTTTATTTTACTAGAAAAATGTATTAGGATATATTTTGTAAAAGAAGATGCACACAAAAATTGCGATTTTGGTTTGGCCATATTCGGTCCAAAGAACTTCATGGTTCTCGAGATTTTAACCCGATAACCAAAACACATTTTTAAAGTTCAAAGGAGTTTGGAGCTGAATATAAAAGACATTTGGAAGCTCAAAGAAGGTGGAGAAATCACAACACAAAAAGTAGACTTGATGCATTTGGATGTGGGATCAAGTGGGAGTTCAACGACACATCGCTTGTGTCATTTTTCACCCCTTAGGAAGGACCTTTTGGCACACTTGTTTCGGCTAACAAGTGTTGTCAAAAATAGTTGGCTATGGTTATGCACCTATTGTTATGTATGATGTGCTTGTTTGGTTGCTTATTTAGTTGTTTAGATGATATATAGATATGCATGACTTAACTAACTTATAATCAACAACAAGCGTAAAATTGGTTCTTAACAAAATCATTAAAATGGTTAATAAAGGTTTTATTAAAAATTAATGATTTTATAATAAAATGGGGTTTATTAAAAAGGACCTTGAAAATTTGTTTTCACTAAAGTAACAAGGATTTGAATGCATGCAAATGAATGGTACATTATATTTTCTAAACTAGAATTTTGAAATATTAAAAACCCTTTTATAAAACAAGTCAAACACCATCCTTTTATACAACACTCGAAACACTTGGAAACTCTTATTGTGGGATAAAGGTCACCTAACCACATTTGAGGGAACTTGTATGTTCGAGGTGGGTTTACCATGTTTGTGGGATAAAGGTCACCTAACCACTTATGTGTATAAACTCACACGTGTGTGTAAGTTGGACGACTTGATTTGGAAACCATGTGCTTAGGGTCACCGAAGCATGGTGGACAAAGGTGTTGATGGGATTAAACATGACAACTAAACATAAAGATGTTTAACCGATCCCATATGGCTAGAAATTGCAAAGAGTTGCAATTGTCAAATGTTGACTACCTTGTTAATTTAAATAGAGGGATAAAGGTCACCTAACCAATATTTAAATGTAACGTTGGATTCTAGAT